>NW_010305048.1:0-14639 GCF_000700745.2 Antrostomus carolinensis | reverse complement strand
CTGAACCTGGAAATAGGAATTCATGTTTGTCATAGTAGAGAACATGCTACATAGGCAACAGTGGCAGTGGCAACAGAACACAAGTTGTAACATTATGTAAAACAAGTTTCTGAAAGAACATTTTGGGTCTTTTAGGTATTTGAAGAAATTACAAACCAATCATTGGGTATATTGGTGCAAGCAAGCATAGTTTTGGAGGTGGAAATCTGTTCTAGGATCTACTTTATTGGTCAAAGAAGGGTTTCTTTATAAGGTTATGCTAGCAAGTGCTATGGCAATCCCTAAACTGTTAGGTTTTGGCTATTTCTGCACTAAGTGTAGAACATAGAAGGGTTAATCTAGACTTGCTTTCCATCTGAAAACTAGCTTCTTCAGATTCTGTGCAGAGAATCTCAGTATTGTTTGCTGACAAAGGATTTTTGTGTTTGTATTATTATTTTTTATGTGTATCTATATACATGTATTTTTTTTTATATATATATATATGAATTCACTGATCATTTAAAATGCTAAGCAGGAAAAAGTTTTACAGTAGTCGATTCCCTGAATTACTATGTCTGACTGAATAGCAATGGTAATTGTCATGATATAGGGATAGTTGTGGTTTCAGATTTCATGATGAATATGAGAATCAGATCAGACTTAGGACTCATAGGGCAGGTTTATTGCCTCAATTTGAAATCCTGTCAATCCATATATAGAGAGATTTTTTTAAACCACTTTTGAGCAAGTTCTGTCTCATTTTGTGTTTTCTCAACAGTAAAACACTTTAAATGTAAAGACAGTAGAATTTTAGGGATTGAAAAGGTGGGGTTTTCTGCAACTACATACATAAGTTTGCATTATTCTTGTGGCAGTTAGTAGGACTTATATGAATGGACAGACATGGAAATATTCCTCAACTTACTGTCCATAGTATGTGTGTTATGAAATATTGACTGCATACTTTTTTTTCCCCCCCCAGTGGCCACAGATGTCTTCAACTCCAAAAGTCTGGCCATTCAGGCCCAGAAGAAGATCCTTGGAAAGATGGTGTCTAAATCAATAGCAACTACTTTGATCGATGATACAAGCAGTGATGTTTTAGATGAGCTCTACAGAGTGACAAAGGAATATACACAAAATAAAAAGGAAGCAGAGAAAATAATCAAAAACCTCATTAAAATAGTTCTCAAATTGGCAATTCTCTACAGGAACAACCAATTTAATCAGGATGAAATAGCCTTGATGGAGAAATTCAAGAAGAAGGTTCATCAGCTGGCTAAGACGGTGGTCAGTTTCCATCAGGTGGATTATACCTTTGACAGGAATTTTTTGTCTAAACTGTTAAATGATTGTAGAGAGCTACTTCATGAAATCATTCAGCGCCACCTAACTGCAAAGTCACATGGACGTGTCAACAATGTGTTTGATCACTTCTCTGATTGTGAATTTTTGGCTGCTTTGTACAATCCCTTTGGACCTTATAAACTCCATCTGCAGAAACTTTGTGATGGTGTCAACAAAATGCTAGATGAGGGGAACATATAAGTACTTGTATTAAAGCTGACTGGCTATGCATTATTTGTAGATGGAACACTGTTGATTTATGAAGGAATAAGGGAGCATGCAAAAAGGTTTTTTTACATTATAACAAATATTTTGAAAAATATCTTTATTAAATTGATTCCTTATTATGAGCTATCTGTTGCTATTCACAGTCCGTCTGGAAGAAAGACTGCATATGACTTTTTTTACTGTGCTTTGCCTACAGAAACAGCTGGAAAAAGACAATGAAATAGAACAGTCCAAGTAGAGAAAGAGTCTTGCAAGATAGATGTACAAAACAAAATAATATGCTGTCAGACAATCCGCATCTTTTGTAGATTTACAGAATTATTTCTAAACTATCAGAGTCCAGTAATGTTGGTAACAGACTATCATGGTGATGGTACACTCCATAATTTCTCTTACTTATTTGTAAAATATATATATTTAATTCATTTATAGTCTTTTATGCTCTCTGCACACATCACAGCTCTAGTGGTGCCCTTATGAAGCATTCTGTTTTAAATAATATCAGTGATGCTGTTGTGTAGTGTTAACAGGCTTGTACAGCTCCAGCTAAGTGATGAAAACTTGTCAGCAAGGCTCCCGAGTATAGATCCGTATAGACCTGCACAGATGCTTGCTTCCTTTGATTATATGGGGATTATTGAGGAATAAGCTATAGTAAAATAGCCTAACTGGGGAAGAGTATTCCCTGGTAACCACTTGCGGTACCTGATTTTAACTCTGCCTATGATAAGGTGAAACACAGTGACTTACCTGTGCGATTCCTTAAGATATTTAGAATCCTGCTAATATGTCACAATTATTTTTGAAAAGGTGTGAGTTAGTATATTTTATACACTAGGCTGATGTGCATGATGACGTGAATTCAGAAAGCTTCATCATCTGAAAAGAAATTCCAAGCCAATTTGCTTTGTGTACAATGAAACTAGAAACAGAAATAAGTTTAATCGTTTTGTTATATACTATTTAACTAATGGAAAAGTGGAGTCTTGAATATTTTTTTTTCCTTATTTTCTCCCCTCCTACCTTTTATTCTTCTTTTTCTCCTTCATCTTCTTCCTGTCTTGCTTTTGGGGATAAAAAAAAAATGTGACTTTCTAGACACTGTAATGTACTTAAAGGCATGAAGTTAATACATTTCAAGCACCCAAAGACTTTTTGTTAGGAAGCATACAAAAATTTGCTGTTTATTTAATTGACAGTGTGTTTGCCGTTTGCTGTGTCCTTTTGTTTTAATGAGTAAACCAAAGAATATTTGCACTCTAAACTTTTTGTGCCTTTTTTTTCCTGTTGTTGCGTTAATAACTTGTAAAGAGCAAACTTGTCCTGGGTTGGCAACAAAAGCATCGTAGCCACTGACATGGATTCAGCATTACTTGCAAGTTTTTAGAGAGAAAATTCACTTTCATTCATGTTTGCTTGGTCACTAGGCTCTGAATATTCCCAGAAAGATGCCAGAAATGTGCCAGAGATGTGTGTTCAAAACGTGAACTCACTTTATACAAGCCACTAGTGTCCAGCAGAGAGAGAAGATTAATGTACTACTGGGCTGGAACAACTGGGAACTGATTTAAGGATAATACACCAAAAATTGCCAATAAATAGATTTTTAGGTTGACATCTGAAGGAGTATTTTAAGATTGTTTCCAGTGTTTTACTTAAATAGTAAATACAATGTACTTCTGTCCATCAGAAGTCATGTATAGGAATGCAACACCATGAGGAAAATCCCACACATTGTAAAGAGTATAGTTTCTGATGCTCTACTTACTTCTTTTCTTTTCCCACCTAGAAAGCAAAAACTGTTTGTTTTCTTTCCCAGTTCTCTCTGAGGTGAGAATAAACAAAAACTTGACTTCTAGAAATTGAAGCAGTTTTCTTTACAAATCCTGTTTCTAAATCATGTTCTGATTCTCCAAAACAGCATAGTTTATAATGAATGGTAACAGTTACTGAAAAGAGAACAGGACAGTATCTTGTTTAGAACCAGGCGTAATATATGCATGCATGTGCTGTGTATACCACAAAAGATTTTCTTCAGCCATGACCCAGAATATTTTGACTGCTCAAATTTTAATTTTCTTTGGAACAAAAATGGCTTAAATGGTTTCTTCCATGTGTATGAGCCATATTGTAGTCAAATTATGTGTATGTTCAGTAACACAGTAACTTCTTATTCAGTTGCATTATCTGGCCATTTGCTTTTTAGAAAAGTGAAAATTTCTCATGGAGATTTGATTATAACCAGAAAAACTTGACAACTAGGAGAAGTTATATTTAGCTCACAACCTAGTTACATTCTTCTGAGATGCTGTAACAGTAGTTCATGTCTGGCATTCATTTTCAATTACAAGGAAGAGACTTCTCTGATGGTGACAGAAGACAATTGTACTAGATTTCCAAGGACCTACCTTTATAAATAACATGACATGGCATTCAAGCTGTATACTTTTGCAGTTAATTTATTTATACGACATCATACATAAATAGTGGCTTTAATTATCAACATTCAAAGATATATTGATAAGAGTTTTTCCTTGTAATACACTTACTGTATTAAAGCATTGACCCTCTAGTAGGAACTTTACATAGTCAAGAGTTTAAAAAAAGTTACAGTAGTACTGTTTAATTATGGGTAGGGTGATGCCATTATTCTGTGCTGTAAAACTGATGCAACACTGTGTTTTAATGGGGTAAAAATTATTAATGTATTAAAATCTAGTCATCACAAATGCATTTACAATAGGCTTTTAAATCTCAGTACCTTAAGCATTTCATATTTGTAACTTTATCTCAATGTTTAGTTAATATGTAGTGCCTAATGTCAAAATATATATTGGTGAAGTTGTGGAAGTTTAAACTAATGTTAGAGCCTTCCAGAGGCATTGAAAAAGTGGTAAGCAGACCTTTTGCAAGACATATCAAACAACTGTGATCTCAGCCGTACAAAGAAAACAAGATATAGAGAGCTTATCATGGTAGTTTTGTGTGTGGCACCTTAAAAGGAATTCACTGCAACTTTTGACCACCCCTTAATTATATTTGTATGCATTTTTGTGTATGCATAGACAAACAAATTGGGTAAGTTACAAGCCTTATTCTTGTCCTTAAACTTTTTTGAAATTAATCTCAGTTTAGAAGTTACAGAGATTATGACGAGTCTGGAAGCTTCCAGCAACTGGTGTGTGTTGTTTTGTTTGTTTTGTTTTGTTTTTTTTCTTTAGGAAAATAACAGATTCTCTCTTCTAAAAAAAAGATTGAACTCCACCCATAAAGCAAATTCCTGTAAAATAAAGGAGTGAGGAGATGGCCAATTGCTTTCTCACATCTCTGCCTAAAAAAATTGTATTGTCCCAGGGAAGTGGGAAACAGATTTTGATTACAGTTGTCTTCGGTTGCTTTGCAGCCCGTTGTTGTAGCTCTAACAGCTATAATGTGGCTATTTGAAGGTGAACTGGAATTCTGCATGTAACTCTTCAAGGAACCAGAACATGCCTTTTTTCATGGTCTAGCAGAGAGGAATCCACGCTACTTTTAAGTCAATCATTGTCAAAGATGACAGTGTTATGAGGAGGAAGACTAAGTTTCACATTGTATGGGCTTAGATGATCTCTCTGTAGTCAGTGTTCCCCATCTGGTGACCTGCTACCATAGCTTTCTTTTGGCCTTACATGCTTTTTCTGCCCTTCCAAGCAGCAGAACTACTCTTCAGACAGGACTATTCCTTCCCTACCAGTTTTGCCCCAAGATTACCTTGCATTTTGAATGCATCTAAGGAGAACAGAACATAGCATATGTTACCCACTTTACTTCATGAAAAAAACCCAAACCCAAACCAGAGCTAAATAGTCATTTCCTGGGATTTTTTTGCAATGTAATTTGAAATCTGAAAGAATAATCTACATCTTGATTTAGTTGTTAATACTGTTTTGGATGTAATCTATACGCTTATCAGTAAAGTAAGCATTTGGCTGTAATTTCAGTACATGTACTTCTAAGCCTTTAAAGAAAAAAGTAGTGCATTATAGAGGGTATACTTTAGTTTGAACATGAAGTGAAGATTGCTGTTTGCATAACCATTTGCAGACAAACCTTTTCGTTACAACTGTTCTTCACTGAGATTTGGGCAGGTCAGCCAACATTCATGGTTAAGCATCAAACATCTGTGCTCTGGATAAAACAACTGTCAAAGGAGATTATAGTTGTCTAGAAAAGTTCCGTAATATCTTATTTTTACGTTTTGCACATAAATGAAACTTTGTTGAGGAGAGGAAAATTTCCTATCTATCTTAAAAAAAAATAAAAATGCTACCCATCGAGTGGTTACTACTCAGAAAGTTTAGACTAAGTAATGTAGTTATTTCCAATTTGTAAAAAAAAAAAAAAAATAATGAAAACAACCCAAACCTTGCATTTGTTCTTATAGAGGAAAAAGTTTTTTAAAAAACTAATGACTAATTATTCATGCTAAAGTTTGCATACTGCAGCTGAAATTATATTGCAACTTTGGCATTCATATCTGTAGTATTAAATATTTTAGGTTACCATGTGATTTATTTTCCCTCTATGAAATATTTCCTCTATGAAAATAAAGGAGTAATATCTCCTTACAAGCTGTGTCTAAGAGTTTTCTCTCTTACAGTCATGCTTTATATCACAACTCAAGTTTTCTTAAAATTTAAACTACAAATTGCTGAAGTGACATCTCTTTTTTCTTAGTACTGAAGTTTTAATATTTAGAGTTCTGTTTTCCAATTTTAAAGCTGACATTTACGGGCAGGACATTCCTGAATCAATAACCACTTTTTCTCGTGAGCTTGGAAAATACAGGAACTGATGTATATCTTCTGATAATCTGTAAATTTCTGCTTGCTATGACAACACTAGTTTCTGGAGAAACATCCCTTATGGCATTTCTTTTTATTGAGGAGCAAACTGAAAAGAGGCAGCTCATAGCTTTGGGATGTCCTATACTTACACAGGGTCAGACAAAGAAGCAGACTATAATAATTAAGAATAATGGAATTAGGGAGGTACGTTACTTGCCCAGCTTTCCCAAGCAACCGAAACCTGTTTGCTGTTTGTTGCTCTCCCCTGTGGGGAGTCTTGGTGTGGTAGGTTGAAGACAAAGGTGGAGCTTCCTACAGTTACTGTGATTTAGATATAAATTACTTTTGCCATCACGTGGAAGACCTTCCACTGTCTTAAAATCTTAACACTGGATTTTAAAATCCTACTTTCCATTGGCTTCATGACAAATTAATTCCTATTTCAGTTTGTATTAAATACATGGGTTTTAAATATGCTTTTATTATGTACATAAGTATGAGCTGAAATAAAATAGAAGTCAGCCTTGTGCATCATATGTTTCTTCCTAGATACCTTGTACCTCGTTTTTTTCTTCAGTCAGCAGGAGTTTTGTGTGCTATAAAGAAACTTCTTGGTAGATATAATTCTGAAGGTTTTGATAAATGCAGGTTGTTCCAAGAGAAAATTGTTGGATTTTCACGCACTTGTTTTTTTTTCCTGCTGGTACCTTTTCAGAATATCAGCCCCACTGCTCTTTAAACATGGAACCTAAAGCTCCTTATTTCCAACACGTTTGTGGCACATTTTGAATTAAGTTTATCAGAGTTTATTTATCGTTAATTGTTCGGGCCAAGCCACAGCTAATAGTGGATGAAAAATATTGTTATATTTCAGTTGTGTAAGGTTTTTTTAATACAGAGAGTATGAACGTGTAGATGGAAAAAAATGACCCCAGGTAGGGCCTGTATACTACCAACCCTTCTTTTCTTGCATAAGAATGGCAATGCACCAGTTCTACTCCAGTATGGAATAGTGTTGAAAAATTATTTGGCTTTCTTGAGCAGAATTTATTCTCCTTTCATTTGAAGAATCTATTTCAGAAGCTGGGCTTGGCTTAGGTCCTGAGAAGAAGGTCCCCTGGCTGTTGAGAGACTACTGTTAATTAAGGGTTCCTGTGACATGGAAGAACAACCTTTCCCCATTCTAGAAGCACTTAGCTGATGCTTTCAGTTTGTTTCACTGACTGGACTTGAGATACTGTGGGTTTTTCCTTTGTTTGTTCAGGGTTCGGTTTTATTTTGTGGAGAGTTAAGACCTACACCTGTGTATCATCTGCTAGGTCTGCTAAGAGATTGCAGAAATAAAACAGACTGAGGCAGTGCTTTGAACCAGGGGGGGGAATAAGTGCATTGGTCTCAGGACATGACATGAGATCAGCTGTTACTTTCAAGAAAGATAGCTCTATATCTCAAGGATCTTGATAATTCAGCAACAGAAAAATGATCTCATCCTTGGAACTAACGTGAGTCTCTTTGCCAAGCTTGAAAAGCTATCTATGTCAGTTACAGGCTGCCTAACTTGATTTCAATGGTATGGACGCTCTCAAAGGTACATTTGCTATGCCATCATATGAGAAACTATTAAGAGTGGAAAGGAAAGCTCAGCACTTTTCTGGGAGAAAGGACTGTGATCAGACAAAGATCTCTTTAAGTGTGGTTTGCCATCTTCACTATGATAAGGTTGACTGCCTGCCATAAGCGTAGGCATTTGACTTTAGTGAAACATAGTAAGACACTATGTTTAAGCTTACAGTTCCAGTATCCTATGACACTGTAATCTACAGTTTACCCCAAGGCTAGAACTGAGAAGCTCATGCTACAAAGTATGGAAACAGGGCAGGAGGCCCTTTACAAAAAAGTATTGATGAAAACTAGTTTTTGCTGCTGTGAGGACCTTGGCTGGGGAATTCAGACTTCCCACCTCATTCCTGAGTAGCAAAGCAAGTGCTGAAGAGGAGTACAAGCTCCTACAGGAGAAGATGTTTATGTTGTTCCTTAGTTGACTGGCTGTTTTCCATCTATCCATCTTGCTTCTCAGTTAGTGGGCTGTTCCATACTTGATGTATTCTTGACTAAAACTACTCTTTACTGCAGACTGGGGAGGAATTCTTACCACAGAATATAGTACATCTGAACCTGTGGTGTTTGGCTTTCATTTGCATTTTTGGGGTGGTTGGGATGGAAGCTGGTGGAGTGGGTATTTTTGAGAGACCACTGGAAGTCTGCTGTTTATCTGCAGGGAATTAATGGATCTGTGCTGTTGGGCACAGAGAAAGCTGCTGTAACGTTGAGATAAGAACTCCAGAATGCCCTTGGTGGCAGCTTGAGAGAAGAGGCCATCTTAGGAGGCACAGTTTAAATGTGACTTATTTTTTGTGCACATTTTCTGTTTATTAAAGGACCTGCCTGGATTTTTATTCTACATGCAGAACCTCATGGATTTTTTTTGTTGTTTTAAAGCTCAATATGGCTGTTAACTCAGGAAGCAACTGCACTGACTCAGTTTTCTCAGGAGGCATTTCAAGTCTTCCATCTATTCATTAAAGTTTCATCTGTAGAATCTATTTACACATAACTTGGTAGTAATGCCAATATGCATCTGATTTCCACAGATTGTGACATATGGTTATTTGCTAATATTTTTACCTCTTATTTTAGTCCATGTGGTTTTTATTTCCCTTCTTTTTTTGCCTTCAAGGAGACTAAGTTAATGGATTTTTCATTAAGAATAATTTAGGATGAAGTGGAATGGTTGTGTTAGAGGAGCAATACCATAGCCTTTTGTTGGCACCTCCCTAACATTTCTCCACAGGATGTATTTTCAAAGCTGTAGATGTGTACAAGCACCTAGTTTTTTGCCTAATGAGTTTGTTCTACTAATGTGATACTGCATACCAGCTCAGCAGTCCACCAAGCCGTGACTGACCCAGACCTTCACTCTCCCTTAAACCCTAAGTCTCTGATGGAATCAAATGGAGAGCTTCCGTAACACTCTGTGTGTGCCCCAGCATGAGTTTTCCAGTTAAGTGAGTGGTATGTGCAACAAATGCCAAAATTAACATTTCTTGCCAAAACAAGGACATGAGACCTCCTGTGATGTGGGCTGTTGACAAGAGCTACAAAAATGTTTGCATTTACATTTGCAGTTGGTTCATAAGAATATATCCACTGTTAACTACACAGTATAGGCTGCTCCTCAACTGCTCCTCCTGCTGCTCATCAGGAAAGCTGCTTTTCAAGTTCTGAGGGTGACAAAAAATCGATTCAATGGCAAGAAAACTCCCACTTACTAACTGCTGTAGGCTCCCAGAAAAATAAAAGAACACAAGAGAATGCAAGTTAGAATGAAAATAATACTATTTGCTGTTCCTGCAGATTAAAGGAATCAACAGAAACACTATATGCTAGCTATGAAGAATTCCTCAGCAAGGGTTTCTATCACATAAAATTGTAGACCTAATAAAAAGAAGTAGTTTTCTCTAACTCCTTTACTAAGAGAGTAATAAGTAGGGTGAGCTGGGCCATATAGTTGGTTTGTATGAGATGAAGATCTGTGACCAGCTGAGGGCTGAGACCTTGCAATGACCTCTCTGTACTGGCAGCCAGAGGATGATGAGCAGAGAAACGGAGAGGAAATGGGGACAATAACCTGGCTGCAGAGGCCTCTTTGGTCACAGCAGAAAATGCTTGTCTGCAAAGCCCTGGGGACTTCTACAGCACTAAGGCTGTGGGGAGGGACCATCTGATGTAGACTTATGCTTCTGTACTGTTCAGTGAAAGGCGCCACAGTTTTTAACATGGATTCAATATCTAGTTCTTGGTCATGGCAAGAAACATCTGACTGTCCCCTTCACTCAACTTTGTAGAGAAGTCTTTGTTCTCAGTGAATAGGCCTCTACAAATCTCCATGAGCAAAACCATTCAGAAAGCAAATAAAGTACTGGAAAAGGAGCCTTATGATACAAACAGATCTTTTGGCAATATTAAAAAATACATAGTAAAGCAAGTCAGAAAATTCTTTTATTCCCTCTGAATAAAAGGTTCAAAGGTGCTCACCATCTACAGCAGCAGAGGGTAGAAAACATTTTCAATGGGATTAAGACTCCTACAGTATCCACAACACATAAACCCCCATGTTTATAGAAGAGACAAAGCCGAAAAAAACCCCAATTACCTAACCTGTTAGTAAAAAGAATGACTTTAGAACATACACAAATTTGTTTTAGTGTACAACATGAATAGTCACTGTTTGTAAAAGAATTTACCTGCTGTAAAAGCATAACAGAAAAAAACATAATCATACTCAGTATTACAGGGTGCTGCTTGGGGTTTTTCGCAAAAGTTTTCTGGTGTGAAAAGCCTGCTATGTCAGTAAAAGAGTTAATGTTAAATATATGTTAGTTCGCACTCTTCATTAAGAGAAAAATAAAGTAGATTTAGTCTTCCTTTTTGACTCACTTATTTTGTTACCAGTTTCAACCCCTTTAAAACCTGTCTGGCTGAGTTTGGAATCTGGATATCCTGCTATTAATCACCCACTGTGTCTCACCTATTCAAAACTCAGTTTGACACCAGCTATTGCTTTGTGGCTTCTCACCTACTCCATTCAAGTTTCCACCTGATGTTGCCCCACTTTGGTTAACAGTGGTAGTATTTTGCCCTCATATCTTGTTTCAGAATGACACAAAAAATTTCTGATAGCTGTGACTTTTTAACCCATCAAACCCCTTTCCATTCTGAGTGGGTTTTTTTGTATTTTAGATCTTTTTGATACAGACCAGTTTCTCTTTAAAAACATAAAAGTGATATACTTTCACTCCAGTGCACTTTCTGTTGTGTTTTCCAGAAAAAAAATATGTTGAGGAAATTCTGATTTTATTTATTGTTTTGAAGTGTGAGCTCTTTGCTTATTCTAATCCCAGTCTACACACCAAAATGAGTAAGCTATCCTGAGCAGTTAACAAGGCCTGTTTATGAACTACCTACAGAACAAATTATGCTACAGAAGTAGCTGAGAGTCTGATCTTACTTGGGGCACATAACCACTAGCTTCCAGGCAAATTCAAGAGTAGACTCCTTTCCTTGAACAGGCTGTAATCTAAAAAAACCAGGACACAGAAGACCATGGAACCTGAAAGGCTAGGGCTGAAATGGTTTGTTCAAGATTAGGTAAGAAGCCAGAACCAGCACCAAAAATGAACCAAGTTCTCCTAGGACTCGTTTATAGCCATGCATGCAGAATGATGCTGCTTTGGATAGATATGATTATATAAGGGATTACACAAATAAATTTGGTGGTGTAAGAATGACTACATTAGTTCCTGTGAATATTTCCAGTCAGAACTAAATGTTTCCAGAAGTGTATTTACAGTTGACTAAGCTGGGTATTTGTGTTGTTAGTTTGCACGCATTCCCCTACCCTGACAAATTACATCCTAAACTTACTGGACAATACAGAAACAAGCCCCTAACCCCCCTGACAAATGCATGGGAACAAATAAGGGTACGTGATGCTCAGCAGATAGCACACTGGTTACACACTGCCTTTAAAGGCACACCACGTGTCATGGTTGTGTGGCAAGGCTGGCTCTCGCAGGAGTCAGCACTGCTCTTGTCCTGGAGACTTCGTCTCCTCTCCCAGGTGGGAGCCCAACCCCACCGTGTAGCAACAGTAAACAAAACACTGAGTGTTGAGGCTGAACCAAAGCTCACGGATGGTTATGAGCTCAATCTGTTACTTTCTCAGGAAGAGCAATCGCCATCTGACTCACAGCTCTGCCCTCCCGGGAAACAGCTTCCTCCTATTGTCGAATATAGTACAGAGAGATCCCTGTTGTTCTCTCTGCAATACACAGCCAACTGCACCAGGCCTCTCACTGCTGGTGAGCTGCCTTCAAACGAAACAGCCATACTTTGGAAGTGTAATTAGTTCTGAGGGTATTTTGTGCTGATTAATACAGTGCCCGAATAACACACATCCAGTGCACGTTCAACAGTATTTCCCACAATTAAAACTCATGATATTTTGTAGACAATTTATCTGTCCTGTGTTCCCTTACTTACCAGCAGAACAATTTTTTGTAGTTTCCAGTGCACACACGTAATGTCCCTATCCAGGCAAGAGAATGCCACCACACCAGTGATCTACTGGCTAAGTAAAACCGGTGTGCATTAAAAGCAGAGTCCCTTTGACTCAATCTGTACGTAAGCCTTTTTTAGGTTCATCGTATAAGAATTTCATTACTTGTGGTGTGGTATCTGTAAATGTAGATATTTAGTTTTTTTACTGTATCACAATGCTCCCTCTAGTGCCCAAACTGTAAATTGTAATTATAGTATTTAATTCAATGCAATTTTTCTGTTCAAACTGAACTCCATGTAATAAAATCACAGGAAATACATCTCTATTCCTCGTACTTCTAAAGGAGTGAATGTTACAGACTACTTGAGGTCAGAAATGCTAATTTCTTCTAGTTTCGAAGTCTTCAAATACCTATCACTCAGGTAACAATCACCTCTCTTTAGTGTAGACAGTAAAGCACTAACAGCCAAGGAGATAAACTGCACCAAAACCATTTTTTCTTTCACAGAATCATAGAACCATATAATGCTGTGAGTTGGAAGGGACCACAAGGAACATCAAGTCCAACGCCTGTCCTTGCATAGGACAATCTCAAAATCCAGACCATGCATCTGAGGGCCTTGTCCAAATGCTTCTTGAATATTGCTTGGTGCCATGACCACCTCCCTGGGGAGCCTGTTCCAGTGCTCCACCACCCTCTGGGTGAAGAACCTTTTCCTAATGGCCAATCTAATCATCCCCTGGCACATCTTCCTGCCATTTCCTCTGGTCCTGTCATTGGTCACCAGAGAGAAGAAATCAGGACCTGCCCCTCCTCTTCCCCTTGTGAGGAAGTTCTAGACCGCAATGAAGTCTCCTCTCAGTCTCCTCTTCTCCAGGCTGAACAAACAAAGCAACTTCAGCCTCTCCTCATATGATTTCCCCTCTAATGCCTTCACCAATTTTGTGTCGCTCCTCTGGACACTCTCCAGTAGCTTTATGTCCTTTTTATACTGTGGCGCCCAAAACTGCACACAGGACTCGAGGTGAGGCCGCCCCAGTGCAGAGCAGAGCGGGACGATCACCTCCCTCGACCGGCTCACAGTGCAGTCAGTGCTTGATGCACCCCAGGACACGGTTGGCCCTCCTGGCTGCCAGGACACACCATTGGCTCATGTTCAACCTGCCACCCACCAGAACCCCCAGGTGCAGGAAGAATCCAAACTTTGCAAACCGTACAAGAAAGTTCATCTGTGCAGAGGGAGTATGTAGATGATTTCCCCAACACCATAGGCTGCTCTGAATTCTAGGCACTCCTTATGCCATCCTCTGTTCCCTAAGCACCTCTTAGGTTTATGACAGACAATGCAAAAAAGCAGGGAGTTTACAGCTCCCAAAGGCTCAGTCTCATTCATGGTGCTTTCAGTTAGCCAGGAGCAAGTAAGAAGGATCTCCCAACGAGGAGAGATGCCAGGGGGACAGCCCGCCTCACCCTTCACCATGGGCTGGAGGGGAACCTCTGCTCAGGTACCTGCAGCACCTCCTCCCCCTCCTTCTTCACTGACTGTGGTGTCTGCAGGGCTGTTTCTCTCACAGTTTTCTCATTATTCTCTTCTACAACCGTCATGTAAAGTTTTTTACACTTTCTTAAATATATTCTCACAGAGTCACCACCATCTTGGCTGCTGGGCTCAACTGTGTCGGTCTGCTGGAGCTGGTTGTGTCCAGCACAGGGAAGCCCCAGCCTCTGCTCACAGAGGCCCCTGCAGCTCCTCTGCCAGCACCTGGGCCCCGGCAACCCGCGCAGCCTTCCACAGACGGAGAGGCGGAATCCTGGGGGAAAGAAAGGCGGTGTGATTCACCTCAATTTTTCGATCTAAAGAAGTGCCACAACCAGGGAAGCAACTGCTGAAAGCGGTGGTTTAGATTGGGAAATAGTAAATAAATTAAAAAAACAAAACCAAAAAACCCACAAAGTAAAACATAAGATTAATATAAAAGAAGTAAATAAAGATTAACTTGAAACGGAGTCGTGATGTCTACATTCAGGCAGCCTGATCTTGAAATCCACCCTACCCAGCTGTGGCCTCTTTAGACACCTGCGAAGATGCGCCTGCCCCGCAGCAGGACAGGCAGCTCGCCTGTTAAAATCCCCG
>NW_010305047.1:0-1076 GCF_000700745.2 Antrostomus carolinensis | reverse complement strand
GAGTTTTCAGACATTTATTGGTCTCAGTTATTAATTATTACACAGTATTATCATAGGTTTCTCAGCTAAACATATTCTAAAGTATTTATTTGGCCTATTGACCTTACAAAATAACCTGGTTATTCATATTTAATGACTTTTCTGCAGTGAGAAAATTGCATTTTCCATCATAAAAGGACTTCTCTCATTCTGGAAATTATGTAGAAATTATGTAGAATAATTTAATTCTTATTTTCCATCAGTAATATCATGACACTAATATTTACAGCACCTCTCTGTTGGGGCCACAGTGTGCTTTGTGCTTAAAACAGTATCTTTGCGAGTGGTTAATATTTGCACACTTTGTTGGTTGTTAATAAGAATCTATTTCAGGTGAAAATAAAGGTTTTTCTACAGCTGTAGGTGCAGAAAACAAGGGAGGTAGAGGATTTTTCAACGGAGAGTATCAGCAGCAAAGACATAAGGCATAATTTTTAAGAATATACAGCATGATTTTCAAACGTTGGGCTGCCTGTAAATATCCACCTGACCTGTGTACTTGGGGCTCTTATATTTTTATACATTTTGGAAAAAAAATCAGTAAAATAAGAGAGAAACATTCCTACAATTGGTAGAAATCGGTGGTTCTTTTTTTTTGTCTAATTAAAAACAACTCCTTCCACATTGCTGGTTAACAACTAACTCTGTTGTTTCTGTGGGTCTGTAATTAAGAAAGAGGAAATTATTAACGTGTGGTTTAGATCATTACTGTATTCTGAGACATACACTAATTGTTTTCCTTCAATGAATAATATATGCCAGGGATAACATATGACACAATGGCAACATATAGCATTGGTAAGCCAGCTCCTGGTTGCATTCTGCTCATCTCCTTCCAACAACTTTGATTTTTCAGTAATTACAGAATCAAAGAATCACAGAATTAAATCGGTGTTTCTTTTTTTTTGTCTAATTAAAAACAACTCCTTCCACATTGCTGGTTAACAACTAACTCTGTTGTTTCTGTGGGTCTGTAATTAAGAAAGAGGAAATTATTAACGTGTGGTTTAGATCATTACTGTATTCTGAGACATACA
>NW_010305046.1:0-973 GCF_000700745.2 Antrostomus carolinensis | reverse complement strand
AAGCCCATGGAATATCTATCTGATAAAGGACAAGGGGGTGGAGCTAATAAGAATATATAAACCTGTATATTTGGTATAAATTAAAGCTAAAGACATAGAGGCAAAAATACAGTTTCATTATTAGAAGCTGTAGCTATCTGTATTGGGTCTGGCTGAAATGGAGTTAATTTTCCCCACAGCAGCCCTCATAGTGTTTTGTATTAGTACCTAGAAAGGTGCTGATAACACCCCAGTGTTTTGGTTACTGGTGAGCAGTGCTAGCACAGCACCAAGGCTGTCTCTCCAACATTCCCCCCCACAGTAGTCTGGGGGCAGGGAAGATCTTGGGAGAGGACACAGCCAGGACAGCTGACCCAAACTGACTAAAGGGACATTCCATACCATATTCCATGCCAAGGGAAGAGGGGGCATTCATCATTTATGTTTGTCCTCCAGGAACCGCAAGGTGTACGGCAGGACAGCTGACCCAAACTGACTAAAGGGACATTCCATACCATATTCCATGCCAAGGGAAGAGGGGGCATTCATCATTTATGTTTGTCCTCCAGGAACCGCAAGGTGTACGGAAACCCTGCTTTCCAGGAAGTGGCCAAACATCGCCTGCTGATAAGTAGAGAATAAAAATTTTGTTCTTTTGCTTCTGTGTGTGCACCTTTGCTTTCTTCTTTTGCTTCTGCGCACGCAGCTTTGCTTTGCTTCTGTTAAACTGCCTTTGTCTCAACCCACAAGTTTGGGGATTTTTTGTTCCATCTTATTTTCTCCCCTCCCCATCCTGCTGAGGAGGGGGGTGATAGAGTGGCTTGGTGGGCACCTGGAATTCAAGCAAGGTCAACCCACCACAACTAGAAAACAATCTCTTTGAAAATGTGTTGGCTTAAGCAGAAGAAGTTTTGTTTTCTGAAGACACATGTTTGCCCAGACTGAAGGAAATCATAGATTCAGAAAATTGTTTTGGTTGGAAAAGACCTTTAAG
>NW_010305045.1:0-2731 GCF_000700745.2 Antrostomus carolinensis | reverse complement strand
GGTGTCACCGGAACCGGGGATGAGCTTCCTGACACCACGTGCTCTTAAGAAGCAGGACCAGGCGCTTCCCGCCGGATGGAGGCACGGGGCATCGCTCCGCCTGTCGTGCATACCGACTCGGCCCTCTACAAAAGCTTTATTATATCAAAACCTGCATATTCGTTACTTTTCCAAGATATTTATGACATATTCGTTACATTTCCAATAACTCATTAACACATTTAAATGTTCTTTTCATCTTGTTGGTATTCCGGAGTCCTCTGGTGGTCCTTGAGCTTTTCTCGCTGTGCCCTTGAGCTGAATTTTTCTTCTGTGCATGCAGTTCATCTCTTGCCCTGTTTACAACACTCCTGTCTCCACAAAAAGGGTTTATTCTGGCGTCACCACCTCGCCTACCCTGTTGCTGGAGCTCAGTGCTGCAAATGCACCACAAGCTTGACTAAGCCTACCAGATCCGTCACTACCTTTCAGTGTCACGTTGTTTAAGCAGAAGGGGGTGTTCTCTCGGAATGGTATCCGTGAGGGCCCTGTAACGCACAGGATGGCCCCGAGGAGAGCAGTGGGAAGGGGTTCCCAGCAGCGGTCTGGGGCCCTGGGCAGTTCCCTGCCCGCCTGTCTGCTCCACAGTCAGTGTACCTCTTGAGGGACACCCTGTGACAGGCCGGTCAGAGATAATGTATCCTGCGAGCCTGGTCGGGTGCTGTGGCAAGGCTGTGTACATGTAACAGAGTTATTCAAACATGCACAGGCCTTGTGAGTAGTGATACAAGCCAAAGACAGTGAGGGGACCCCCCTTCAGAGGCACGCCCAGTGCCCCTGTTCGGGGCTGAGGTGCGGAACCAGGGTGAGTCACTTTTGGACAGTGCTCACCTGGTGTGGCTGCTCTTTTTCCAGAATCTGGGACAACACGTGGATGTGACTGTACCAGATTAATTTACCAAGGCTGGCCCTCTGTTAAGTGATGTGTCTGCTCTGCATAGTGTAGACATTGCCAAACCATCACAGGAATCATGGAATCATAGAATGATTTGGCTTGAAAGGGACCTTTCAAGGTCACCTAGTCCAAGCCCCCTGCAGTGAGCAGGGACACCTTCAACTAGATCAGGCTGCTCAGAGCCCCATGCAGACTGACCTTGAAGATTTCCAAGGAAGTCTGGAGACTGGATGAAACTTGGATTTCAGGAAACAGGTCTGGTTTGTAAATCTTGGTTGCTGCCCTGGCTGCAGTGACTCTCTGCTCCTGGATAAGTCCAGCACCCATTCTGGAAAGCTTAATCTATGGGAGTGGAAACTGGCATGAGAAAGAACATCCCCCCGACTCTGCTTTCCAAAGGGATAACCATGTTAAGCCCCAGACCCCACAGGGTTAACATGGCAAAGTGGGAAATTCTCCCTGTGTCTTCTCAAGTTTGAGAAGCTGTTGGCCAGTCACCAGTGGGGTTCCCCAGGGTGCAATTTTACAGCCAGTGCTCTTTAATGTTTTTATAAATGATCTGGATGCAGGAATCAAACGTACATTCAGTAAGTTTGCTGATGATACTAAACTAGGAGGAGCTGTGGACTCCCTCAAGGGTAGAGATGCCTTACAGAGATCTGGATAGACTAGAGAGCTGGGCAATCACCAGCCGTACGAAATTTAACAAGAACAAGCTGAGGATTCTCTACCTGGGAGGGGCATCCTGGTTATGCATACAAACTGGGGGCCAAGAGGCTGGAGAGCAGCCCCATGGAAGGAAATCTAGGGTTTTAGGTTGATGGCAGGTTGAATATGAGTCAGCAGTGTGCCCTGGCAGCCAAGAGGGCGACTGTGATAGTTTCACTGGGCTAGCCCTTGGCTAGCAGCCAACACAGCCTTCACCCATTTCCCCTCCACCCCCAGGGGATAGGGGAGAAGATTGAGGGGCAAGGAAAAGGAGCCTTGTAGGTTGAGATAAGAACAATTTAATAATAGAGAGAAAAACTTAAAATAATACTAATATTAAAATAGTAGTGATGATAACAGTCACAAAATATGCAAATTAGTGAGACCCAATGCTATTGCTCACCCCCCCCCAGCTGACTGAGCCCTGCCCATTCCCAGATAATAATCCCGGAGGAGCGACAATCCCGAACCGAAACCGCAATCCTGGAAGAGTGAGAGCCCGAGCGAAAGCCGGAGAGGCTAAAAGAGGAAGAGCCCCTCACTAAAATACTGGACATGATGTGATATGATATGGAATACCCCACTGGCATATCTAACTGTCAATTAAGTTTATTAATTTAAATATTCTTCACCCCCCTTAAATCTTGTGCTTGTGGACGAACAGAACACAAAGTCCTTCACTTCCAGTGACAAAAATGTAAACGTTGGTATGTTCTCAGTGTCTCCCTCATAGCAAATCCCAGGCTGAAAGCAAAATGCAGCACAATTCTAGCTACTGAAAAAAAAACCCAGCTCTGTTTCAGCTAAAAACCAGGACAATAACCCCATGCCCTGGTATGCATCGAGCACAGCACGGCTGGCCGGCCGAGGGAGGTGACTGTCCCACTCTGCACTGCCACGGCCCCACATCAAGTTCTGGGTGCAGTTTGGGCACCTCAGTGTGAGAAGGACACTGAACTATTAGAGTGTGTCCAGAGGATGATGACCATGATGGTGAAAGGCCTTGAAGTCACTTGGCTTGTTCAGCCTGGGGAGAAGGCTCAGGAGAGGCCTCATCATAGTCTGCACCTTCCTCATGGGGGGCAGCAG
>NW_010305044.1:0-9444 GCF_000700745.2 Antrostomus carolinensis | reverse complement strand
ATTCTGTGATTCTGTGATTCTGTGAAAGGTCACCTGACCATGAAGCCTTATCTTCTGTATGTCACAGCCCATTAATATTTTGTCCAGGAATCCTTGCATTGAAGGCAATAACATGTGTTTGGTTAAGGTATATCTAGAAAATGGAGAGCTTCCCACATAAGTAAATGAAATGTGAAGAAAATTTATTACTCTGTAAACTTTTGTTACTGTGAATTTTTACCAATTGTAGAAAATGGCTAATATTTGCTTTTGGTTATGGATAATATATCACATAGCTTATCTGCAGGAAGGAAAATATAGGAGGCTCTGAGTTAAATCCACAGCTTGCTTCCCCCTCACCCCCCCCCCCCCTTTTTTTTCCCTCCCCTAAAATAAAACTCCCTCACTGATATTCCAAGGCTGAAGCTTTGGTTTTAGCTGCTCAGGTTAGAAATACATTTTATTCTTGCAATAGCTTGTTGTAAACTGATTTTTATATCTGCTTAAAAAAATTAGATGCTTCTCTGCTACTGAAGGTCAATGAATTTTTGATGTCTGGCTTACTTAAGCATTTATCAAAAATGTTGCCTAAACACACTATTCACAGTGCAAGACAATAAAGATACAGTGTTCTTGTTTGGATCGTTTCTAGGGTGGGTTACACTAATCTTCTCCAAGTCTGAGTGCAAGTTTTCTTGAAGTAAGTACTTCAGACTAAGTTAATGTCAAGCACTGAGAGCGAGTTCACATCCCTCACAAATCCTATCTGGATAATCAAGGTATTTACTTAACAGGTATCAACAGTCATAGGACTCTTGCCACCCTGTCACTATAGTAGACACTCCTCTCTCCACTGCTGTGTGCACAAGAATATACAAGAAAATCTCCATCAAGAACAGACTGAGCTCATTAAAACAGACTCTAATTCATTTATTATTTCTGCCCCAAAAACCCCACACAGCACTTACTTTCCAGATAAAGATCTCCATATCCTAAACAGAAATATTTCAACAGCTAAAATATTTATAGCGACCTTCAGCATTAGGTTTTGGGAAACTCAGCAAGGAATGAGAAATGGACTTAAGACTAGTTTACAGCAACAGAAGGCAAAGACCAAACTGCTGTTATTTCTGCCTCCCTAAAATCCCTTACAAAAGGAGAAAGCAAAAAAAACCCAAAACCTATCTGCCTTGTAACGAACCAACTGGTTTTGATCAGCAGAGTAAAATTTCATCTACTGTAGAGGTATAAAAAAACAGAAAAATGAAATTTGACAAATTAGATCTTGTGGTTCAGGAGGTAAAAGTCCCAGAACAAATCAATAAAAGAATGCCCCTACAATGTAACTCCTACTCAAAGCATCAAGCTATTGTTTCATTTTTTTGGGTAATACTGAAATTGATTGGAACTGAATGTAGAATGCCCACAAGAATAAAATATTTGTAAACAAAAGGTTTTCATTTCATTACAGAGCTGCTAGACCTGGAACACTGGACAAATTCCAATCTGTGTAATTACATTCTGTCTACCTAAATTGTCTCTGCAGTCTTAATTGGAAATGATGTTTTTCTTCATTTCCTCTCCTACATTATGGTTCCACCACAGAAGTGTCTGCACTTCAACGAAATTACTTTTTATAGTCAGCATAAAGGACAACCTGGGATGCAAAGATAGAACAGAGTTGTCACAAATGTAAAAGTGACAGAAAACTTTCCAAGTGGTCATTTCAAGGACCTTTTAGACTCCCCTCGTGAAGAAAAGCAGGAAAAAGGTAAGCTTCTCCTGGTATGTCTGAAACCAGTTCAGATTTCTCTCTCATTTTCTAAATCAGTCATCAGGCATCTCCAAAAATCTTACTCCTTCTCCTGCTGAGTGCTAAAGCAACTGTTAGCCTCCCATACTGATACTGAAGAATTCAGATGTATTTTATTCTTAATGATCTCTATATTCCGTGTGGCGATTAACTGTAATTAAAGTTAAAAATTACGCACAAAACCTAACCGATCTCATTCTTAATAAGTAAAGTACGACTTGCTAAATATTTATCTACCTAAAAGGTAGAAACTAGCAATAAAATAATCTTACTTTGAAGTAGCTAAATATCTTCCCCTTCTCACTCCCTTCAACCTGAAACAGGTGGCCAAAGCACTGGTTTACTTTGCAGAAGTTGCATAAGGAGACTGAAGAGTGTTCTCACTCAGTAGTACTACATATTTACAATAACTTTTTTGTACTAGTTAAACAAAAACTGGGTGTTCCCCATTTCCCGGTGAGAGGTTGCAGAGGTATATTCACATATGCAGTCCCTGAGATCCTAGACTCCTTCTAAGACTAAAGCTCAGAAAAAAAAAATGCTCAATGAGTTGCTATAACATCATGTGTATCTTTGTGTGCTCTACAGCACACACCAGTGTCAACTATAAAGAATTTACTCATTTACAAAACTGCCAGTAATGAAGCAATAGATTTCCCACAAATCATAAATAAAGCTGAACATTTTAATTGTCTTATGTTAGTGATGTATCTGTGTGTGTGTATGTGTGTGTGTGTATATATATATATATATATAAAAGAATATATGAATATATAAAAACTTGTCATCATTAAATAGTCATATAAACTGAAATGTATGTAACTGAAATCTTAGGCATAAGCATAGGAGTTTTTAAAATTTGTCTAATTTAACCTGCATGCTACAATGCAATAAAAAAGCAAAAAGATTGAAGCTTTCTTCATTTAGCATTCCAAACTCTTTAAAAAACAGTATGATACAGTTTCTTCCTTTAATTATGTTAAAGAGCTGATTTGTGAGCAAGGTCTGGCATTTCATCATGCAAGGGTACTTAAATCTTACATAATTCTCACTGAGACTAAACAGACATCATGAATACAAGGACTCTTCTGTTTACAGAGTGAAACAACTTGATCTGACTGCAGGCTACTGCAAAATCTGCCATTGGTTACACTAGTCAATGGAAGAAAGAAAAGGACCTTTAAAAACAATATATAAAGAAACAGAAAGAATAAAATACAGCATACTTCAGCTTCAAATTGATTTGTTGCCTTTAAGAAACACAAAATTAAAATGCAAGAGGCTCAGTAAATGCCAAAGTTCAAGAATAACTTAATCATGAATTAACAGAATCCTGACATTTCCTTGACTGATTTATGACCATAGGTATTCCAATATATCCCAAATTCTCTGTAAGCACGTCAGAATAAAAAGACTAAATAATGAAACTAGAAATACCAATGTTTAATTTGACTCAACATGATTTCCAGCACCACAGGATGGTAATGCCTCACAAACATGAATGCGTTCATGCTCCCAACATCTCTGAAATGTTCTCATACCTCATAATCTCATCGCTACACTTCTGGGAATTTCACCATATCATCAAAACACGATTAAAGGCAGCCAGCCTACTCAAAATGCCTGCCATCAGCCATTACCACTAAGGGGGAAGAAGCAAGGTAGCTGATCACTCTTTTTTGCCAGCATTTATGAAGATGAAGCTGGACTTCATCAAAATCATTAACAACCCTCTTTGAAATGGTGGGAAAAGGCAGCAAACATTCCACAAGGTTCTCTTCAGTCTTTTTGGCTAGTAAGAATGACGTTAGGGCAGGGAAACCCAAGGAACAGCTTTGCACTAAGTGAATATAGGGGGGGAAGCAAAGCAGAGGATATTCAGGGTCCAGTGAAGAAGGCAGGAAAGAGCAGGGCACAGATAGCAGCTCTTCATCCCAGTCTAACAGGACTGATGAGCCAGATGGCAACTGTAAACAGAGTATCAAAGAACTTTAGAAAGAAAATAAAATTCCATTGCACCTGGAGGAAAGTTTACAGAAAACTAGTATGAAGGCCAAAGAGACAGTGAAAGGTATTGTTCTCATGGGTAGAAAAATTACCTTTTTTTCAGTAAGCTATTTAGCGCATGAACCCAGCTTTGCTCTATTTTCGGTCTCCTCCAAAAACTCCAACTCTTTGGCATCCCTCCTGTATGCGGGGTGGCTTCCTACTTACCCTACTAAATTTAAAAAGAATAAATAACACAAAGCACCAGAAAATATATGCTGTATTTCTAACTTCAAGCATAAATTATGCAGCATAGTGAACAAATCCAGATCAGTGCTGGCTTCGTTAGTAGCAATATTAGCATACTGCTACTTTAAGCATAGCCACTGCAAGCTCTCCATGTCTGTGTTGCAGTCATCTGCTCAGAACGGTTACATTTCACAAAATGTAAAGCCAATGCATCCAAAGAGAAGAGTACTATTCTCAGGGTGGAATTCTGTAACAGAAGAGAGCACACTGATAAGAGAGTTCCTTTGCTTTCAAATACCAAGTGGCCATTACAGTCTTTAGAGGATGCCAGAAGTCAGTGCTATTATGGAGACCACCAAAACATTCTGAATTATGTTAAGTCTTGTAACTATCATGTAACCATAACACCAGTCCTTTCACTCAAAGTCCCTACTCTTCACACCCAGCTGAAGATTCAGCTCTCCATAATTTTCATATCTTACCTTAAATCTATCAATATCTAAAGAACAGGATGACAAATAATGCAATCCTACATTTATAATACAGCTTCATCAGAATAAGCAGCTGAAGTTCAAGTAGAAATGACAATTATATAAGCTGCAATTACTATTTCTGTCCCTAATCAGAAATATTGTTCTGAGATAGTGGTCAGTGTAACAAAACTGGCAGTTAATAAAACTAAAAGGGATTAAAATATCCAAGAGAGTTAACTCTGATTTCAGATGTCCAAGCCTACACCTGTAAGATGTGCTGGCTATCAGCTGCCTAGACAGGTAGCCTTGTAGCATGAGCTCGGATGCAGCAGATGCAGCCCACGCTGTGTAAAGAGTACGATGGACTTGGTGTGGGGCATACGGCAGTTAGTAATGCTGAACCAGAGCAAACTTTCCACCTTCCCCTACCAGTAAGAGACTGTAGCAAGTTTTTAAAGTCTCATGCCTACCCACCTCACAAGAAACTCAAAATAAGCACTAGCCATGATAAAAAAAACCCTACATATGGCACTTAAGCAGGAAACAGACCTCAAGCTTGTTCTCCAGTGCTGCCAGTGGCTTGCTAAGTGGTTTTGGATGCATCACTGCAACTCCTACGTGTTTCCAGCCTCTGTCTTCCCTGATTATACCATATATACTGCAGTACAAGTGCTGTGTTCTAATATTAGCTTCCTCAGGCACCATGTTTACTGGGAGCCAGTCACAGCCAGCATCACTAGGTGCTACCATTATGCAAGTAACTAAAATCAGTAAGAAAACAACAATAAAAGTTGCACAGGCTCTAACTGGGCTTTGAAGGCATGTCTCTTTGTAATATGCTAATTAAGCCAGTTGAGTAAGCTGACATTTAATCCATTTTGCCTCTGGTTCAGCAAGTCTAACAGATGCAAAGATTATTTTAAGGAACACCAGGAAATGAAAAATCTCCGTTTCTTCTCTAGAACTCACACTTCTTGCATTTACTTAGGCAAAGTATCCAGAAATGGATGGGTTAATGCACAATATCAATACTTGGTACATTTGAGTCACAGAGCTCTCTTTGATCTTTCATTCAGTTTGCTATTGAAAAAGCAACCACCTCACCCTATGCAAGACAAAAAATGAAACAGAATTCAACATCATGTTAGAAAGGATTCAATTCAGTTCAATACAATTTGGTATCAGAACTGCAAATCACAATCAACAAAGCTACAAATGAAGGAAAATTCACTTTAAAGGTTCTTCACTTAAAACAGATTTCAAGCAACTAAGCTCTCCCAGATAGCATCCTGCTTACTACAAATTAATCTGAACCTATGTCATCATGTTCTTTTAATGATCTGAACTCACCCAATAGCAAACATTATACAAAGCAACACAGGCTGCTGCTGTAATAAATGACCAGACTTTTCTCTTTGATCAGCACAGGGTCCCATATAATTATCAAGCAGCTTAAACTTGTTTATCAGATTACGTTAATATAAAACACAACTTCTCAGCTATGTTGTCCCTGAAACACTGTAGTGCTACTTCCCCCCCCCCCCCCACTTACATTATAACTCCCCCACCCACGAATTAACTTATCAATTCCCAAATGCTGTATTTTGAAGCTAGGAAGCATAATTATAGTTGCTGCTTACACAGCCTCTTAAATCTCTGGATCATCTTTTCTCTGTGCGGCAGATCAAACAGGATCCTCTCCCCTTAAGTAACCAGGCTACAAAAAGGACTAATTCTTTCTCGACTGGCATACCACATGGTCATAGGGACAGAATGAACATATTAGTAATAGCAGTGTTGGCTGACTTCTGACTGCAAGGTCAATGCTGGCTGTGACAGTGTGGAAGGCAGAGGGGACTTTGTATTTAGCTCTAACAGCTTCTCTTACTCTAAATAATTTTACTTCAAACACTGGAAATTTGTTTTGTTGTTTAATGAGATGCAATGGAATTTGGATATCTTATTTAATAAGCAACTTTCAAAGTATATCTGTGTTTAGGGATTTGATAGAAACCATTTTGATTATGAATTTACAGTTCCCCGATTGTTGACTAATTATGTGTCATTAATAAGACAATAAACCAATTTGATCCTGATTTGATTTAAACCACGTAAATTGAAGTTCCTCTCCTGTGATTGATGAGTATCTATGTACAATCAACCTCCGATTAACACTCCTGATGGCCTCAGATTAATCATCAGCAAAAAGATGTCACTAGGCAGTGAAAATCCTCAAAATTAAGTATATAATTGTAGTAAGACTGGAGTAAGTAGTAAGTAACACTTACTGTAGTAAGTGTTTTAGTAAACAAGTATTGCTTTGGAGAATCAAATCGATAGGTCTCTGAATCCAAAGGAGAATGCTAATATGAACCAGGAGGCAGCATGCAGGTATCACCAAGTAATGAGTGTCGCCAAACAAAGCTGCAGATAGTGCCTGAACCTCTAGAGTTCAGTGACTGAATTCATGCAAAAGGACCCACTCATAAATTGAAAATATACCCATGAAATTATGTGGGTGTGTTCACATTTTTTTAATGAACTACTAACAAATTTATACACTAGAAATTAAGTCCACAAATACTTGGCAATTTCCAAAATTTGCTCCTAAATTAGTTAAAACTTAGCAATTACTACTACATAAAAAGTAATCAAGGTCTTCATATACTTATGTTATATATATTTAGTCTGTATCTACAGTACTCCCATGCAATAAATGATAGTACTTCAAAAAACATTTATTTGCCATTCTCCAAATTCATAAAGCTAGTTCAGACTCTTTTTTCTGAAAAAATTACAGTTCAGATCAATTTTCACCATTACAGAATGAGTCCACCCATCTACTATTTAATATACAATTTGTCTCCCCTAATGATATTTCAAAATGCCAAGAGAGAAGATATATTACTCACTATTACTCTAGAAAGCGAGTATCTAATCTGAATTTCTGCCAGATAATACTAAAATTCACTGTTTGTGAACAGTAGATAATTTTTAATCAACTCCCAATACTACATGAAGCTGAATTCTTCATTACTTAACACATTTCTAAATAGGTCTGCATTACAGCCTCAAAAACAAGAAGTGTGATCAGAAATCTGATACCAGCTCCTTAAAGAGCAGAACAAGCTACTTAATATTCTGGTGCTCCTGCAGTTTGATCTAATTCTCAGTGAACTGCAGATATGACAAAATATTAATTATGGACATATTTTGCTTCATTATTTATACATCATCCAAAAGGTAATGTTTAAGAAACAAATCCCTCATGTTTAATTCTCTGTCATCTTTTTGCTAATGATCACAGCAGGAGGGATGCACATTTAAACCAAATCAGCTGACTCCTACTGTTTGTGGCCTCTCAAATGTGTTCTGCTTGTAAGCTGTACTAAAGCAGGTAATATTTGCATAAACTCACACTCCTAACACTTAAATATTTCATTAGTTTTAATTTCAATGACAATCTCTCACTCATCTGGATTTAACTTCATTATAAATGAAGTCTGCACCTCTTCTCAATGGAGAAATTTTTCTAACATTCTTCTCTGCAGAAGTATCTAACCAAGGTACCCTGTTTTGTACAGAATGGATGAGTCCACAGACACATACTCAGAGGGATGCATACTGTTCACCAGCTAGTGCAGTTTCTTGGAAGTTGCAATGGAAGGCTGAGCTGCTCTAGAGAAAGCTCAGTGCAGGGGATTGACTCATCAAGCTATTTGGAAATGTCCCTTGGAGGAGTCTCTCCCTCCTGTTTCTATAGGATGCTGTGGAAATCAGCTTCACAACACAGATCAGTAAAACATCCTCCATCTATTACCGCTTCTACACATTCCTCCATCCGTAGACTGCCTACACCTGGGGATAAGGACTCTGCACTGATGGAACTATCCATCATGTGAATATAGCTACTGATTTAGACCATAAGAATATTAAATCTGACTGGAAATGGATACAGATATTCATACAGTCTTTTTCCTAGCACTTATCTTTAAGCTACTTACACTAAATTTTTCCCCTCTTTTTTGAGAGCTAAAGTAACAGGTCACAATTTTGCAGATGAACAACAAAGGCACACAGGATGGCATAATTCATCCCATAATATTAACTCCTTTCTTTAGGGAACAAGAAAGCATCAAACAATGAACTAGCAATATGTCAGAAACAGGAACAGCCTCACATCGTTTTAACACAACTGCAGTACCTCTTAATTGGTCATTAATTCACAGTTGAAACATTAATGCTTTTGTTCCCCACTGCTGTAAAAAGTAATAAAAAGGATTTTACTTCTTTTCTTCCCTCTTATAAATATTCTCTCTAGTTTTTCAATCAAACGATTGATCTAATGATATCTTTGCAGGGACATTTCATGAAAAAAGCTATCTGAAAAGGCAAATAAGGAATGAAGGTTTAAATTTTTTTGCCCTTGGTCAAGTTAAAACAATCATTTCTATAACTTTGAACAGTAATGTAGCTTCTTGTGATAGTTTACTGATGCTAAACTGCTTGTAAATCGTTTGCAGACACCTGTCAAAATAATGCATTTGGTTACTAAAGTATACTGTTTGCAATAACTATACATAACACAAAGACAAGTAGTTCCACAAGAGGCTATCCTGCCTCTGCACCACTTCCAACCAAGTGGCAGAAAGAATTTTTGGCTAATGCTTTCAAGAAATGTACCAGCTACAATGGGCTATCCCAGAGCCCAAGACTAAGTTCATGAAGTCCTTTCCCAAAGTACAGCAAGCAACAGAGTTACAACAAACAAACAGAAAACTCCACACTACTTTTCCCAGAGAGCATCTAGCTGTGAAGACAGAGATTAAGACTAAAACAAAATTAATTCCTTCTAAACAATTAAGCAGAAAGAAACCCCATGATATGGTCAGCACTGCTGAAAGGCAGTTTTACGAAATCATCAAAGTGTTTTGCAATTAGTCC
>NW_010305043.1:0-293 GCF_000700745.2 Antrostomus carolinensis | reverse complement strand
GGGCACCCATGGGTGGGGAGGGCACCCAAACTTAAGCAATGCTTTTCAGGGTGCAGGTGTTTTCCTGGGGAGGAGCGTGTGCACCCCAGATGTCTGGTTGGATTTGGGGCGCCGGCAGCTCCCCCGGCTTCGGCGTTACCCCCTGGAGGGGCCGAGGGGCCCAGCCGGGGAGCTCCTGGCTGCCTTTGAGCTGCTGCACGACGCCGAGGTGAGGGGCTGGGGTGGGGGGTGGTGGCATGGGGGACACCCAGGTGATGGGGTGTCATCGTCATTGTCCTCCATGGCAGGGTGGG
>NW_010305042.1:27290-54955 GCF_000700745.2 Antrostomus carolinensis | reverse complement strand
TATATATAAATAAAATGGTTTCCTGCTTTCTTACTGAACACTGGGGAATTAAAAGTCAACTCTGCTTCCTTGAGTTGCTGAAAGATTGCTTTCAGGTGCTATAGGAGTTCTTCCCAGAGTTTACTATAAATCAAGACAGCATCCACATCGGCCACTGCATACCCCAAATGTTTGCACAGCAGCAGGCTGGTTACTTGAAAGACACTAAGGAGCAACCCACACAAACCACACCTTTATGCTGAAAAATCCAGTAAGCACTGAAAATTTTATTGTGGTCTTGGAAGATTCTGCTCTAGGTGTTGCCAATATCTGTCACAGAAATCCAGAAAGCTGCTTTTTTCCCTTGGCCCTAACATTAGCTGGTACCCAAGGCATTTACACAGCTTGCTGGAATAATTTTTCAGCCTTGGTGCTGCAGCACTAAATGATTTAGTTCCAACTCCCCACATGGCTGTGAGATTGAGATCTCCTTCTGCAATGTTGCCTCCTGTCACCAGCACTTCCTTGTTTCCAGTTTGGTTATCCTGTCTCTGAACACACCAGAATTTCAGGAAAATGAGCATGGCAGTTTAGAGTCTAACATTAGACCCATTAAAAACTGTGCACTGGATCCATATCACACTTAAACCTGCTGTAAACCTTCACTGCTTTCACCAGCAGCATGAGCAACACCCTTCACCCACCCCAGCCAGGGAGGAGACCCCAGCTTTCACCCGTAGAGGAAAGCTCTCCACATCCTGGATGCAGGCAGAGCCAAACACTGCCCTTGTTCACACATTTCTCACTAATTTGATATTCCCCAAATGGTATTTTTACCCCAATAAAGTTTGAAAAATGCTAGGATGCTCCCAGGCAAGTGATGCATGTGCATGTTGAGGGAGGTGGGGAGGGGACGGGGCAGTGTGGACATTCACACTGTCTAATTTTAGACGTCTGATTCAATTAAGATTTGGCCTGGTTACTTAGTCGAAGAGACTCGCCTTCCGACGAGGGTTACTCAGAGCTCCTAAATAGGAGCCTGCTGCTCGCCATGAGCTGGGCAGGCAGCGTAAGCCTGGAGTCAGACAGTGTTTGTACATCCGAGACATGTTAGTTCATTCGACTCTCTCTCCACTGTGGCATATTGAAATACACCCTTCTTATTTTGTCTCAAAAAAGGCTTTATTGGCTTAGCCTTATGCCCCACTTTAACCTCTCCTTCCCATTTGTTATTTGTGAAGAGTCAGCCCTGATTAAAACCAGCCCCATCTTTTATACTGGCTGTTGCTTTCTCTCCATGGATTTCTTCCACAGGATTCAGAGTTTCCTCAGCCCGGCACGTAGGAAGCCAACATGCAGAGCAGGCCAGAGAACGAGATTTCCTTTGTAGCTTTACTTTAGTTTTCCTTCTGTTTGATTTCCAGGAGAGAAATTTTATGTTGCCTATTTTTTAATATTTAAAAAAATACTTAGGGCTGGCTTGCTTGATCAGGGTGCCAGGCAACCCAGCAAGGCACTTCTTAACTCTTAGTGGTCTTGCATCACTGTTAGACATTTTAGCAAAAGTTTCTTTGTCCTCCACCTTTCCTCACCTTCCTTCCCAATGTAAAGTGATTGTGGATGAACTGATATTCATTTTCCCTATTATTTCAATCAGGAAAAAGTATTTGCTCACATTCTGAGCACTGTGATGCCAGAGATTAAAATGACCAAAACAAAAGTGCATTTCCAGCCCCACAGCTGTTTACCAGTAATTATAAAAATCCCCCACACTCTCCCATTGGTTTTGTGGAGCTGAGATTAGACTGGAGGTGTCCCAGTGCTTCCAGTGCTCATGGCTAGCAGGGGATGGGAACCCACCTTGACCCCAAAACAGGAACCAAATTATACCATGTTGACCAACTCATTATTTTCAATTAACTCTACATTCTTCTGGTCTCTTAAACCAGCATGTACATGAGGTTTGTCAGATACAGAAATAATTAAATGTCTGCCTCTTGACTCCACGGTTCATTGCACTTAAAAAGTCCTCTCTTCAGCCATGGCAATCTTCCACGAGTCTAAAGAGGCAGGAGTCGTACACTGGGTATAGTGTACCAGCAAGAGTTTCCTGATGCTTTGAGCAATTCCTTTTAAAATTATGCATAGGAAACCCAGGCTGTAACCCTAAGTCATGCCAAAACAATCTCCCCCTTCTAGATTTATAAAGTTTGCCCAGCTTTCTACCACTGCCACCCAGGTGGTACTTCACCCTACTACAGAAAAACACCTATAATTTTATTTCTTTGAAAAACACGTGAAAGTTTTGGCTCAAAGGCTGGGTGGGAAAAAAGTACATTTCTTAGTGGTTTATTGCCCTTAGGAAAACATACTTCAGTTATGAAGTATTCCCCCTTGAAAACTTACTTGACATTTTGTTGAGAAAATAGTAACATTTCTAAAAAGTTAGCCAAACTACTTAATATCATAGTTTTAAGGCAAAGACCTATAGAAATGGCAGTGTGTGGATAAGGCTAGTGACCTGGATTGGTTTTATTCTGCCTTTATGAGCGTGCACTTCTGCTGAGGAACCCATCCTGTGAAGATTTACCCACAGTAGCAGCAGTTGCTCCTGTAAGAGAAGCCGTGCGGGTGCTTCCCTGCAGCACCATTGCTGCCTTGCCAAGGGGCTGTTTCACAGCCTGCATAAGGCTAGGAGGGGAGGGAAGTTTGGGCATCATGGTGAAGCTCCCAAGGGGCTGGACTGGGCCTGTGAAGGTTCAGACAGGCTCCAGATCCTTGTCAGCAGGCAGACCTGAGCACAGAACAGCTTTTCTGTATATCTTGGGAGCCTCAAATCACTGCAAATCCTCTGTCCTTCCCCACCTGGAGCTCCCAGATGTGTGCCATAAGCAGCTCAAAATGATTAAGATGACAGACTTCTGCCAGTGTTCACTTGCATTTTAAAGAAATAAGCCTAGCTTAGCTCAGATGAGTTAATTAATTAGTATCTGTCTGTCTGTCTATCTGTCGTCTGTCTCTTCAGCTTGAATGCAATTCTGGCTCTGCTGAAATCAATGAAAGTTTTGTTATTTGTGTGTATGGGACCAGAATTTCACTCCTTATCTCTCTGCTTTTCAATCTCAGAGCAAGGATACACCAGAAAGTAAAACCCTGTCTCAGCTGCCACCACTCCAGGCACATCTCAGGTGCCCTCGACATACATTGACATATATTTGGATGCACATCCAGACTTTGCAGTCGTTCCCATCTTTCAGGAGCAAGAGAGTTAAATGCTGTGTCTGAATAAATCTGAACTGCAGGAAAGTTCAGACCCATGCTGGGATGTGAACTTTATATCTCAAGCCCATTTCTAGTGTCGCTGTAAACAATTTCAGAATGTGATTAGATTTTAGGGGAAACTTGTAATAGAGCTGTAATAAGATATGATGTAATAGGTAATAACAATAATATATAGCAGCTGTTAAGTAAAGCTTTTTCTGCATTTATCCCAGAAGGATACAGGGAGTCAGCTGCAACTTCATATTTTGAAAGAGGGAATATTAAACACTAGGAGCATGATGCAATGATGTTATTGTAAACGCTAACAGGAAAGCCCAAAGTGTGAGAGTTAAGACCAGCAGAAGATGCACACAAACAGCTGCTCTGACATAAATTCCCTCCAGTTTGGTTCATTTTCTCTTATTTAACTCAGAGTTAATCCACTGGACTCACAGATACTGCTTTTGATAGGTTCTGGGCTGCTGGGAACAATGGGATTTTTACTCTTGCTTTCCACTATGGCCCAAACAAAGCCACAGAGTGCACCTAGAGAGATTAATGCGAGGTGTCTCTCCAAACACCTGTCTGAAGCAGCGTCACTCAGCTTCAAGCGACACCCTATCCGCAGTTCATGCCTTTGAGAGAAAATAAATATAAAGTCAACAGGAGTTGGGACTGGAACGTCAACTTCAAAACGGAATTTCCTGGCGTTTTTCGCAGCATGCCATAACTTAAGTGTTAACTAATATTGCTCCGTGTATTTAATCTCCATGTGTTGAAGGAAAAAGATCTTTCATGGAAAGACTAGAACAGATAAACCTATATTTAGCCTTCTATAAACACCTCTTAGGGTCACGTTTCTTAAATGTAGAGGCCAAGGATTGCACAGAGAAAGGAGATGAATGCAGGCACAGTTATAGTTGACTCAAAAAATGAGCATTTCTGTATATGATGGACAGATCCCATTATAAATTAGGCAATGTATTAAAATAAAACTTTTAATTGTTGACCATAACAAGAAATGATCCAAATGGGGAGAAAAGGAAACACATTTTTAGGGTCATTAACCGGGTAGAAGGTTTCCAGGGTGAAGTTACCAAGCTGCAAACATCAAGCAGATGGAGGGGCTAATTTTGCTGCACACGGCTCCTCTTCTCCACCTGCCCTTGGCAGACAGCAGTGCCAAAACCCTGCCTGCCCTGGGCTCTGCAAACCCATTTCTGACATCAGCTTTGCCTTCCACATAACTCATTTGGCTTTTGCAATCCAGGAGAGAGCTCTGGGTCCCATCCTTCCTGCCAGTGATAGGGGCAGTTGGGACCTCTTGGTAAGATTGAACCTCAGTTCAGCATCTGCAGATGCAGTGAAAGGGTGAGGTTTTTTCCTTCCACACTTAAGGACACGCTGGGATACTCGTGGTGTCCGTGTCAAAGAAGAGAAACAGAACCGAGTGTCCCGTTACACTGGCTTTCAGCTGTATTTGGGAACAACCATTACGTGAGAGGCACTGCCTACTGCCTGCTCTAAGTAATCCAGGCCTGATCCAAAGCCCCAAACCACCTGCCCTGCCAACAAAAGCATGTTAAATAACTTACCAGAAAGCACATTAAAACAGTCTCCTGTCCTTGGTGTTATTTTGGTATTTTGCTGCCTGTGCAATGTTACCGTTTTGCGCTTGCTGCTCAAGTGTATTTTTAGCATAATAAAACTAGGAAAACAGTCATCCTTTCACCTGAATCTCAGAAGCTGATTCATTTTTAATGTCTGAAGATGTCCTGAATTCAAACTGGGATTTGATTTTTCTGTAGATTTGGCTCTAAAGTTGAGGGGAATTTTCGATAAGATTTGCAATAATTTTTTACTGTCTTTTAAGAACCAAAGGTCTTTGTTTCATGTTATGTTGCCAACTTTAGGGAGAAAAAATAGGTATTGGTAAGTGTGCTGATGAGTCCAGAAGAATTTGAGAGTAATTAACTTCAAACAAAGAAGCTAGGCTGTTTTAATGATGAGATTGTTATCTGAGTTGTATGCATTTAAATGTGTATTTTACAGTCTGCTGGTCAAGTCATAAAAGTACCATAAACCTTAAAAGAAAAACTGAAGGTTAATAGGTCAGAAATCAGCTACAGAATTTTATGGTTGAGGAAACAGCAGGTTTTATTCTTTCCAAGGCACTCTGCAAGACAAGGTGGATGGAGGTCAGAGTTGCACACTGCATGGGGATGACTTTTCATCAGTCACCTTACAGGAAAGGAGGAAGATCACGTCACAAAATCTGGGCTGAAGTGAAAAATGATGCCAAGAGGCATCACCAGCCAATGTCTGGTGTCATTTCCCAGTGACACACCACTTTGTTGGTGCTGGCTTGATGGCATTTTGTCCTTTGAAATCTCTGCCAAATACCACAGCAGCAGCACCTGGGGCAGTGCAGAGAAGACACCACGCCACTGCCTCTGCATGGCCTGGGCTTCATGAAGATTTAACTGAGCATGTTTCCCATCCACAGCAGAGCAGCTACATTTTCCCTTTTGAAACAGGGAATGTTGTTCTCCTGTGATTGTTGTATTTATTTTATGAGTTGTACTAGGAATGTTGTGTGGCACTCTCTTGGCCGCTCTCGCCTATGATTTACAGTAGTTATAAACATTCCAAAGTATACATGTAAGTTAAATGATACATTAATATTATAAAGTTACAATTCTGGTATAAATGTGTCATCAGTTTGGAAATTCAGTTTTTCCTTTGCCCAGCTTTGTGATTAGGCTGACTGGAATCAGCTCGATGCAAAAGCACCACAGACATGAATTCAGTGTGCCTGTGTGTCCCCAAAGTAAAATGCTGTGAAGACAAGAGAAGGATATTCCACCAAGCTGAAACAGTGTACAATATTTAACTGCTTACATGCATTTTCTATCATATTCTTCAATAAACAGAGCAATGGGGAAAAAAGTAGTTGAGCTTCATGGCCATGACAGGAAGACAAATTAGACTCTCAGCAATACCCTCCAAGGTCCAGCTCTTCCCGTGGGTTCACGCCATGGAAGTTGTTTCTGCAGTGCCAGAAACCACAGAGCTGGACTCGCTGCTTGGAAGAGTATGTCTGCACCAACGGCCCTTCCAGACCTGGCCACATGCTGCCACAGCTCCAAGTTGGTCGGATCCAAGCCAAGTCCACAAGCCAATGCCTGGTTGTTGCTGGCCTGAGTGCAAAATGCCCCTGGGACACTTGTACAGACGTATCCCCTGCTTCTCTTTTGTCCATCAGGGCATTTCAGCCCCGCTGCTTGCATCAGTGATGGCACCATTGGGCTTTCCTTCCCCAATTCCCCCCACCTTTCACTTTATGAAAAGAAGCATTTACATCTGCTAGGAAGAATGACCCAGAGTAGGATTTTCACAGGAGGATTTTCACAAAATTCAGAGACATCTGCATCTCCTGTATTTGCAGAGTAACTGCCGCAGCAGCAGTGAAGCACAGCGAAATCTTGATTAGTTCAAGATCACTAAGGAAATCAATATCACTGGGAGGAATGAAACACTTAAAATCTGTGCACCCAGAATCTAACACTAACATACAGAAAGTCAGCTAGCAGGTATTCTATAAAATATAATCTGGCTATGCAAATAAGACTAAGAATAATTGCTTACATAATGAATGCAATAGAATAAATTAAGATGAAATAAACCATCAAAGGAAAAGGAAATTTGTGGCATTAAGAATTTACAAGATCAAAGTCAGGTGGAGATAGGTTATTTGGAAGTGACTATATTTGTTCTCTCCATCCAGCTATGTACCACTAGTCTGAGGAACCCCCAGGAAAGCTCATTTTCAGGATAAAATGTATTAATGAACTATTTAATAAAAGCAGGTGACCTAATTCTTTACACTCAAGTCACAACTCTGTTTCAGCTTCATTAAGGTGACTAGTTCAGCTGCTTCATGGGCATACCCCTAAATCCCTGAAAAAGTCACCCACATTGTCTTAATAGTCAATTCTTCTTCAGTCATTCCATAAGAAAGTTTTTTTTCTTTGTAAGAAATTTATAAGAAAACAGCTTAACATTCAGAAGTACAGCTCTTGAGAAACATTTCTCCCTCCTGCTAGACCCAGTAAAAGGAGCTGGGTAAGCTATCAGATCAAACAAGCCTACCGCAGAGCAGCTTCAGTTTTCATTGTTGCAATATGAAAATATTTTATGATGTCTCATAACTCATGCATGAGGCTCTGATAATGGTCACGTCAGCCCCCACATTTCACACTGCGTTTAAAAATACGGCTTGTTTATCTACCACATGGGCTGCAGCCCGCGATCAGATTTACATTTGAAAACACTCAGCACCCGCACGCAGTCTCAGAGGCTGTCTTGTGAAAAGTGCCCTGACACGATACAAAATTGTTGCCCTCCGCATTGTTATTAATGGTTTAGAATTTAATACTTTTCTGTCTCTGGGTCTGGAGGCAAACTGAGCCAAATCCATACTCAGTGTCCTTTCAGGAAATGCATTTAAGATATTTGGCACATCCCCTTCACCCTGTATCCTGCAGAACCTGTGGGTGAACAGGGTAGGTGGGTGGCTGGATGGGGCAGAGCCACAGCGTGTCTGTGTTGAGGGTTCCCTTCTCCTCTTCATTGTATTGTCTTTTGGTGAATTTAATGTTTTACCTCCAGTCTGAATCTCACAGACCATTGTGAGAGAATCTCTGCTCTCAGCAGTACAAAATAGCCTTGTAGCCCATACGATTACGTTGCAAATCTTTGATATACAACTGAGATGAACCTTTGGGTCTTAAAGCAGATTTGATGAACCTCAAGCATGCATTTAAACATAGGAACAGATAAAAATAAAACAACGTAATGAGTTCTAAGCCAATTTCACAATTATGCTGCCTGTGTCACAAAACTAAATTACTTGGAGTTGGCAGTAATATATGAACTTTTATTTGGGTCTGTGCTCTCTATATTACATTACTCTCTTAGCTCCTTAAATAGAAAAATAAAGTATGACTTAGCATTCAGCAGTAAAACCTTTCCTTTTTCTCTGTCCTATGCTGCAGTAGCACAGATTAAGTGAAAATAATTTTTGACAATGACAATAAGTGCAAGATGTTGCCTGACTGTAAAAATGAGGTGGTGTTTTAATTATTTCTTTCTTAATGCACAGTACTAAATGTCAACCGGAGGCTTTAGCCAGTGGTTTAAAGGAGCCTGTTGACTATTTTAAATATTCAAGTGGTGTTTTCCTGCCTTGTTTGTATAGCTGTTGGGCAGTTGACCAGTAGTTTTGCAGAGCATAACGGTTGCACTGTATCACACCAGAGCCTAGAGAGAGCCAGATATTGCAAATAAGGGACAGGGACTTTGAGCAGACCAGCACATCTTGTTCACAGTGTGAAGACTGGTGCATTTATCATTAGTTCATGTATATTCAGGATGTGTAACCTCCTCTTGTGTCCCCAGCTGGCCCATTCCCCCATCACCCCCGGTCCACACCGTGCCCGTACCACCTCCAATGCTGCCTTTATCTCCACGCTTACTGAGGCTCACTGCCCACTGCACCGCATCTCTTTAATCTTGGTAAACCGAATTCCTGGCCAGAACAAACTCTGCGTGCCAGAATGCATTTGGGAGGGAGGGCAGGGACGAGCTGTGAGAGGCTGCATGGCAGAGGAACTGGCGTAGGGGTCTCAGGGGTTAATTTGTGGTTGGGCACCTCCTTTCACAGGGCAGAGCAGGCAACAGAGAACTATTAAAACCCCTTGGAGGTTTTTCCACTGGTTATGGCACTGGTCTAACCTGTATTCTCAGGCCTAAAATCACACAAAACCACCTTGATGTGACCTGAATTTCAGCCCTGAAATGTCTCGTCCTGCCGAGTTCCCAGCCGAGGGTTGCTTTTTGGATGTGATTTCAGTCAGGAGGAGGGCAGAGATTTTTTGCTTTGCAAGATCTCAGCCTGGGTGCAGGGAACAACAGGCTTTCATGAAATGCTTATTCTGAAAAAACCCCCCAACTCTGTAGTGTATTTGGAAGCACAGGGGGGGTTATCCACACAAGCCAAGTGTTATGTTTTCCAATTGTCCAATAAAATAGATTTACATAGGAACAAGGAAGAAATAAGGTGTTTTATAAGACTGTTCCTAACCTCCATGAACTAAGATGTCTTGATTTAAAACTGCTCAGTGCTCAGCAAGAGGAAATAGTTTAGACTATATGTGAAAAGAGAATAATGGCTCCATCAGGTAGTCTGTCAGCTTGTGTAAATAGGACCAGGTTGGTGTGTAGGAAAGCAGGGTGAGTGATCTACTCTCCCAGGAAAGGGCTCCAGTGAGGTATTTAATGAAACTAGAACAGACTTATTGTTCTATGGGACTCATACAACAATTCCCCTGGGTCTCATTGAAAATCACAGTCTGACACAACAGGAAAAATAAAGACTGTATTTACAGGGGAAAAGTTGAGTCTTGAAGCATTTACAGGCTCAGTCTAAGGCCTTTCAGAAGTACAAGCTGAATCCGTATTTCTTAAAACCTAGCACCTTATCTACAGGAACATCTCCCCATGCAGTAGAAGCAGCAGAAAATGTACCATTTAACAGTAATACTGCACCCTGTGCAAAATCTTACTAAATTTATTTTTCAGGATGTCTCTTTCCTACTTTATTTCAGGCAAAACGCCCCATTGCCAAAAGGCTTCAATGCAGAACAAAGTTTTACGAACCTAAAGACTAAGGTCGACTGAAAATCAGGAATCATTCATGGAAAATTAGCAAATGTGACACACGCAGACTGAAATCTGCATTAAGAATTGGCTCCAACTGGCAAGGGCCTAACCTATGAGACAGCTTTATTGTATCTCCCAGGATTACAGCATAATTTTCTCTGACAACTTGTTCATGATCCAAACTAAGCAGAAACCCTTTTGGGGGGTCTGTTCTGAGGCTGCCTACTGCACCAGGATCTGTGAAAAATATCAGGACAAAAAAAAAGCAGGAGGGATTTTTTGCTTTGTTATGCACAAGGAAGAAATAGGCCTTGAAATGGCGAGAGTTTCCAGGTGCCAAAGTATTGTTTCATTGTTGATGTCAGCTGGAGCTACACATCCCAGAGTGGAGGAGCAGACTCCACAGCAGATGTTAACGCACAACCAGGCCCGTGTGTTTCCAGACACTGTCATGCCTCAGGAACATCTGAGGCACCACACCAGTGCCGAGTTCTTCCCACACCTCCACCATCTCTCCAGCACTCCTCACTTCATTTGATTTTGTAACCAAAATCCTGGCCAAAATGGATAGGAGCTTTTCTAGGGCCAGTGAAAAAGCCTGGGTGAGCCCATTCGTATTGTGGAAAAAATTTTGGGCTCTGGTGCATCTTCTCTAACCCCCTGTGATCCCCTTCCCACAGAAGGGAAAGCCAGTTGCTCAGGGCAGGAGGAAGCTCCTTGTGCAGATACCCAGTGAGTGGAGTAACTGATGGAGAACACCAGCTCCACAGTAACAAAGTCTCTGTTGATTTTGGTGGGAATTGAAGCCATCTCCAAGTGAATGAAGGTCCTCAGAGTGCACCATCCCCACTGCGAGTGCCAGTGGGGCCACAGACATGCTGGGTTATAAGGCAGCAGGCAGTAGTGGTCACCACATGAAGAAGATGGGTTTTTGAAAGGAAAGCACAGAGAAGCTCGTTGCAGTGCTGTGGCAGAAGGGGTGTCAAAGGGCAGATCTGGGGGTGGCTGCATGGTGTGCAGGGCAGAGCCCGGTCCAGGCGCAGGGAAGGGGATGCTGTTCCTCCTGCAGCATGGGACAGTGGTGAGATGTGCCCTGGAAAACGAGCAGCATCGCATGGAAGGTGTGACATGGGAAGGTGCTGCAGTCTGCACGCTCTGCTGAGATCAACATATGGATGTCAATAGATGACAGGCCACACATCTAGGGAAGACCAATAAAAATGCAAAATATACTTTGGATGGAAATGTTCCTGCGGAAACTAAAGAGGAAACAGACCTGCTGGCAACAGTAGCTGCAAAACAATCAAATACAGCTGGAGAATATGAGTGGGGGACTGGGTTACAAAGCAAAGGAGATAACTGCTCCCCTCATCTGGTCACATCAGGAATCCTGTAATCAGTGTTATGCAATTTACTTTATAAATTACACTGGGGATGAGATCCAAAAGGAAAAAAAGGTCTTGTGATAGGAGAGGTGTTGCTTTTTGGAGGATCTACTCAGCCAAGCAGTTTTGAGCAAGGCAAAAGGCAATGTCCTCCTAATACAGGATCAAACCATCTGAAGAGCTTATCCAAGAGTGCAGGGGAAGAGGTGCTCTGCTTCAGGACGGGTTCCACCGCTTCCCTTAGGCAGAGCTGCCTTTGGCTGCTATTTATGCCCAAGGAAATGGCAAGAAAATACATTGTCAAAGTGTTGTGAACAGGCAAGATGCAAACTTTCCCAGAATGAGAGATGTGTGGCTCCTATTGAGCACTCGCTTCCACAGGCACAGAACTGGCTGTGTACGCAGACAGGGATGCCCCTACCTCTCCAGGAAGCAGCCATGTACTCAGGATGATGAAATTCAGCAGTAAGCAACGGGGACTGCAGGAGGTGGCCCTGGTGATGCTTCAAGGGTAAATGTTCTTGCAGGTGTCTTTAGACACAGTGAGGTCATTGGGTCAATTGAGTAGATTTAGACAGGCTAACGAGTCCCTGTTCTTTTCTGTGCTCACATCTGGTACTTGCAAGGGCTGCAGTCTCAGCAAGAACCATCTTCTGCCTTTTTTTCCTCACATAAGCAGCAAATGGGGTCGTGGATGGGAAGTGCCAAAAGTGATCTTTCAATCTTTTGTTTTCTTAATATGAAAAATGCATTACATTTTTCTAACATTTAAAAAAAAAAAAAGAGACAAAGAAAAATTACTTTGTCTGGAGCAAAAAATTCAAAACCCCAAAGCCTTCCCTGTGAAGTGAGCTAGGAGTGACTTGGATAAACATATCTATTGACTCTAAAATGTAATGCTTTTCTTCAGGAGGAACAAATGACACAAAGGCTGCGTGTACCTCAGAAAACTATTTACATTGCCTTAGCCTGGATTCACCTTTTTTTCTCTACAGTATTTATTTTACTTGCATAATGTTCTTCTTCACATTAGCTCTTCTGCCATAATTTCATAAAAAGATTTGCAAGAATTCAGGTTTTATTGTCTACAGTTTTGCTTTAACCTTTATGCAACTTTTGTTTCCAACAAACTCTAACTTTCCGCATTCTTTCTTGTTCCTTTTCATTTAGTCTTCTCTTCTTAATGACTGCTTTGCTCTTCTTGAATCTTTTCTCCTCTTATTTTTCAATAGAGAAAACCTCTAGGACCTGTCAGCAAATGAATGTTGATTTTTGCTCAGTATGAGCCAAAACTCTTACTCTGGAAGACTGAATTTGTATCTTTTCTGTTTGTAAAACTTTGATAATAGTTTCTCACCGTATTGAACAAAGATCCGCTTCAAAGAGCCACATGGTGTCAATGTTCATAAATTTGATTTATCCATAAACCCACTGGAGGAGGCTTTGCTCTTATCAGGAGGCTGCCAATATGCAGTAATAATTGCAGGGCTGTTCCTCCCCCTCCAGTCTCAGCATGCGGGGGATTATTACTCCTTTACAGTGTTTTACTTCACTTCCCTGGTGTCAGGAGATGTGTGGGATGTGGCCAATGGCCTCATCACTCTGCAGGAGTACTTGCTAAAATACATGATGGAGAGGAGCTAAAAGTGTAACCCCGATGATGGCTACAAAGAGATTTCAGCATGACTGCAATCAGGAAGGAAGACTTGGGGATGTTGCAGAAGTACTGTAATGACTGAGGTACAGGCAGGAAGGATAATGGCTCAGAACTGTTGCTTTGAAGCCAACATGATCCACAGAGCTGACGAGCTCTGTGTTTGATATCTCACACTAAGAAAACAAAGTCATTGTGCATCCAGCCACAGTAAAAGGGAGTGCAGTCAAAACTGATCCAAGGATGGTTTTTCAGACATGAAGCCTGAGTTTAGTACCAGAGGAAGCTTTTGTGGTCAAGAATTAAGCTATGTTCACCAACCATATATAGGATAATAAACTTGTCCAGAGTTACAATGGATACTGTTAAGTCCTAGAAGTATTTTTAAGCCTAATGCTTCTGAGCTGAAACCATCCTTCAACCATTCCAGTTTAAGAAGTGTCTAGAACAGACAAACTTCCCACACCAGCAGCTTATGCATTTCATACCAGCACAGGCTGGCGACTGCACAGGGACCCGGATGGATTTTATCACTAATGCGCATCTTGAAATGAAGATGCCTACATGAATGTTAAACTCCTTTGAAGAGCTTAGCCCAACCCAGAAAGATAAAAAAAGGCTTCTCCAAGGTACGGTTATTTCTTCAGGCTGTATTGGGTAGCTGCCAGCTTTATTCACAAAACTGCTGTTTTCCTCCTTCCATAATTGCAGTGGGCAGAAAGCCACCTCACAGAAAAGAACTGGCACATCCCTGGGCTCCGTCCACCCGCCTCAGCAGAGTTCATTAGGATGAGCTGGCTGGCAGGTGCAGTCACTGTCTTCTCACAAAAAATGCAGTGTGACCTCTCTTTGCTCCTTCAAGCTCAGTGCCCTCTCTGAGAGTTGAATTTTCCAGTGCTAGGAATGTCAGCCTCTAGTTGTTCAGGTGTCTTTTCACATCAAAAGCCTAAAATTTTGCTCCTCCAGCATGTGAAAATTGATTATTTATCCTTCCACTGTGGAGTTTGATCCTGCCTTATGTCATAAGCACCATCAAACGAATGGCAGTTATGTCCAAGTCACTAGCAAGTTTTCAGTGAATTGGGGTTTTGTGTTGTTGGAAAATGGCAGTTAATTAGAACTGAAGCTTTCTGTGCAAATGTATTGGTTTTGCTAAATTTAACTCAAGACAAGGTGTGAAACTGCTGAGCAAGGAGGCAGAGCAGGAGCACAGCCCTTTCTGTCTCTCCTGCCCTGATCATCCAGGAGAGTATCTGGTGTTCAGGCCCCTCAATTGCACTATGGAAAGTTATTTTTCAAGTCCTTTTTTTGAAATGGTGCAAAATCTTTCACCTGGTACCTTAACCAATGGATGAGGGAGCAAAGAAATAACTGATTTCTGTGCTGTGAGAGATGGATGGTATAACCTGGTGCCTCAGGCTTTCATTTAGAATAAGAAAACAATTCCCTTATTTTCTCTGAAAGAAAAAAAAACAAACCAAACCAAACCAAAACAAAAATCCCCAAACACCCATCCCAGAAGATTTCAATTTAATTCCTTTGCAGAACAAAGCAAATGTTGACACATTTCACAACAGGTAACTGTTGATGTTTCATTATCCCTGGCACTGGAGTGGCAGGGGGAACCTTTGGTGACCTGCATTCATACCCACCAGCTTCTCCCACAACCTGGCACCAACGCTCCCTCTCCATCAGTCCTGGCACATCTGAAACTCCCGAGGTCATTTGCAAGGACAAGCCAAAAAGTCCACATTTAATAAAGCATTTTGTAGTTAATTAATAACACTTCAGGTAATTGGGAGACCTGGGTGAGAAGTGAGGATCAGCCCTGTCTGTGTTATCCTGACTCCCCTCAGCTCTTACTCCTTCAAGCCCAAGTGTGCACTGCTGAAAACTAGAGGGAAAAGCACAACAGCAAGTTCCAAAATCACATTATTTCCCCTAAAACGTGAAGGGACATGTCTGCTCCAGCACGGTGGGTTTCATAGCGATGGAGTATAAGCAGATTAGGGAAATAAGCGTGTCTGCCCATGGTTATCAGCAAGTCTTTGTTTCTGTATTACTGTAACTGGTGATGTGAGTGCAGAACTGTGTTGGTGGAGCTGTTACCTGCCTGCCAGCAGCCAGCAAGAAGCCCTCAAGAGACCAAAGCCTTTCCTCCCCGTTTGCCCAGGCAGTGTGGCTCGTTTGTACGTGTTGAAGAAAGTCTGACACCTTTTGCTCTCTTGAAGAGTGGATGTTGGAGCAATGGGAGGAGAAAGGTGAGGCAGGAAATCTGGCTCCCTTTAAAGGTGCTTTGATAATCTCCTGCACAAAAAGCAAAAGCCCTCAGGTTTCTCACATTGTAACATGGAGCATGCATTGCTTGAGACCTACATTTATAGCTCAGTTACTAGGAGTGAAATGCTTTACATGCCTCTAGGGACATGTGAAAGGAGAGCTGTCCCCGGGGTGCTACTAGAAGCCATGCCAGCAGTTCAAATAAATTTTTTCCAAGATTTTATGATCTGATGCTTGGATTACATTTGTTTAGCTGTAGAGGTGTGAGGTCTGAACAATTTGTCAAAGGAAAGAATAGCCCAAGCTCCAGACATGTGTGCATTTGGAGTTCAGCTTCAACCATGACACTGTGGAATCCTTGAGGAGACATGACATAGGACACCTTGCCTGAGATCTCAAGTGTAGGAGAGAAGAGGGACAGTGGCAGGGAGTGGGGAGAATTGGCTGTGAGACATATTCCCCTCCTGCAGAGCAGGCTGGGCTCAGTGCTCGGGGACAGTGTCTGCATGGCACTGTGGAGAAAGCCCCAGGAGCCATGGCCTGGTGTAGGTGAGTGTTGTGCACCCACACCTGGGGTGAATACAGCACCAAGGTGAAGTCACCTAAAGCTCACCTGGACTTCTCCCACCACACAGTAGTCTGCAATGCACATCTTACACCCCAGCCAGAGATCCCAAGGAGTGGAAGGAACCAGACCTGAAACAATGCTGTCTGTCACCTGCAGTGCTATGAGAAGAAAAACCTTCACTTCCACATACAATTTCGTTAAACTATTTTATTCCAACAACTTTTCCCTCAAAATCGGTTTAGTAACACAACATGATTTTCTCCACAAGTCTTTAGAGACATGAAGTGAACCTCACAGTCCCCAGACTGGAAAGCGACTATGGCATTCATGCCATTATGCAGATAGGGTGTTGAAGCGGGGAAGCTGGTGACATTTCCAAGGCCACAGAGCAGAGCCACTCTCTCCCTCAGCCCAAGGAGAAGGTGGCAGCTGACAGGACAGAGAAGAAGTGGCAGCCTGAGCAAGTCTGTGGGAATCCCCTCTCAAAGCCCCAGTTAAGGATTAAATGCCAGGGCAGTAACCCCAGGACCCTCACCCTATATCCCTCTTTGCTTTTCAGAGCCTCCTACCCCAGAACAATCTGCTTTTCTCCCCTATCCTGCCCCAATTGCTTTTTTATTTCCCCATTTCCTCATCCCCAAATCCCCCCTTCTCTCCCTTATCAGCCTTCCCAGTACAGGTCCTTCTGCCAGCCCACGACACTTCTCATCCTGCCCTGACCCTCCATCACCTCCCCATGCCCATCAGCCTCTTGCATTCACTGGCATCCAGCATCTGCCCACCATGGCAAACCAAACCCAATCCTACCCGCACACACGTGCACTTCAGGGTTTTGGGAAACCTCGACGTGGGCTGCACCTGTCACTTGGGGGCAGAAAAAGAAGACAAATGTAAGAAAAAAGGTGGACATATGGTAGCCCTAATAAAGAGTGATAAAGTCCTGTGATGTTGCTGGAAAGATTCCCACTTAATTAACCAAGCTCTGGACCAGATTCCAAAGCAGCTCACTTTCCAAAGCTGAGATAAGTTCCTGGCTCCTATTTCCAGCTCTTGTGCTCAGACTGCTCAACAAGGCCCATCCTCCTGCTTTTATTTATATTAGGGAGTCACTCATTCATCATTCATCTGGGACTGAAGCTCACTTCCCGTGTCAGGATACAGATCGTTTATAAGGCGATAAGGGACTGTATTAACATTATAACCCAGTGTTTGTAGATGTTCCCATTCTCTCTCAAGATATTTATCACCAATAAACACAGCAGAAAATCTGACTTCATTGACCTTTGCTTCACAGAAGATTCTCTTTCACACTGGACATAAAACCTGACAATTTTTTAATGTAGTGCTGTGTTGGGTCCAGTCAAGTTCAGTGTGTAACACAGAATAGGAGCTGTAGGTGCTCAGTACCTTTGAAAATGCTGCTCTTACAAACCTATTCAGGGGTTTTAATTGTCACATGTGCCAATAGTATATTTTTACTTGATCATTAGGAATTTCCCCTACACACTGTCCACTCCCAAAGCCAAATTCATCTGTTTTCACTTGAAGAACAATAAAACATAAGATTACCAAGCACATGACAAGACTTCATGATGGATTAACAGCATTTCACAGCTGAAGAGTAAACCTAGAGATAAAAAGCAAATGTTAACAGATATTCACTTAGTGAACTCAAAATTTCCACTCTGTCTATAATTGCACTGTCATAGTGAGTGCTGCATTTATTGAAAGCAGTAGCAAATGTTCATTCTTTGACTTTGAAATATACTTAAATGACATGTCCTCTTCATGGCCTGTAAAAAAAAAGTCTTTGTATGCTGGGCAGGTAAATGTCAAATCAATCTCTCAGGGAAGACAGTATTATTGAAGTAACTGGTACAGGTACCAGCAACAAAGACTCAGCATGGATGGTCCATACCATTGGGACTACTCTTTGGTTCATATTTTAGGAGTCTTTCATTTCCAGATAACAGGTTTGACTCTACTATGCACTAATATTATGACAAATTGACAGTGAAGGGCAGAAATTCAAATTGCATCTGGTGTGAAACAGCACTGGTGGGTCAGGGACTCAATGGGTCAACCCTGTGCGCAGCAATTCTGGGGAGCTTCTCCTGAGCTGGGATAGCAGAGCTTGGTGAAGGGTCAAAGCCCAGCATGACGATCCCACCATAGCCCTTGGGTGACCATTGCTCATGAGCTATTACTCGGAATGACAGAGCAAGATATGGGGCACCCAGCTCTGAAAACGTGAAGGAATGTGACTTCCAGTAAGTGGTCAGCACTCGCCTCTAAAAATAGAGGCACTGGAAACCACTGGTGACTTGACAGTCTTGGCCAAAATCAACTATTTTTAGCCCATCTGTTCCCTCTGAGCTCAGTTCTCTCAGGAAGAATGTATATTTTGGGGGAAGGGGAGGAGGCAGAAGTTCTTGTCACAGAGTGAAAGTTGAAACACTTTCATATCAAGAGCGCTAAAAAATGACAGAACCACTTAATTTCTTTAAATGGGTGTGAGAATGTTGCCAAGTTTTGTGAGCAATTAAATTTAATGCAGGATAAGATGGCAGGGAAGAAGGATAATTATATGCTCTCAAAAGCTTGGTCTTTTTGTAAATGAAATGGCCTTAGGGAGTTTTCCAGCAAAGTTTGGGCTCAGCCTTTTCGTTCCAACAAAGGCAATTGCCAACCGTGGCTCTGCACCGGGCATATGTGACATGATTTTTAATGAATTCCCTGTCAGATTCCAATTCAGTTGCCCACCAAACCTGACAATAGTTTGGTTTTTCTTTTGCAATTTTGTGCAATCAAATCTTACCTAATGTTCCCACATACCTGCACTCTTAGCAAGTGAAGAATTCAATATACTGGAGAGTGAGAAATTTATCTGGCAAATAAACACTGGAAGCCTTTGAGGCGATAGTGTAACAAGTGCATCAATAACAGCAATGGGAGCACTAATTACAGTTCTTGCTAATGAGCCCAGACCTGTGAGGTGTTTGATAGTTCATAAGAGGTGCTCAGTGCCACCATTCACTGTGCTGAAAATCAAGAGAATGAGTCCATTGTTGTTGAAGGGAGGCACAGGTAATGATTTGCCCTTACACAACTTGTTGGGCAGGTCAGTGACAGTATGACCAGGCACCATCCCATAGCAGTAGAAGAAATCTTCAACAGGGTTAGAGGCTGGTGGCAGAGGCACTGTCCTTCAGACTTTGAGCACATTACTGTCCCATTTTCTTTTGAAGTTATTTGTGGGTGTTATATGAAATCATTAATTTATCAGTATTCAGACAATATTAGCTGCTGTGTTCATGAAAACTTTTTCAGTTCTCAGAAATGTTGTAAAGTCATCGCTACTCGTTCTCCAAGATCAGTTATTTAAGGAACTGGAGGAGGTGATATAATATTCTTTGTGTGATACTCATTACTGTCCTGTTTGAAAAGTTACACTTAGCCAGACACATAACAGAAACAATATAATACGATTTAGACAGTGTATTCAAAATACCATAAAGTCAATCTGAGCCAGTCCATGAGTATCCCAGCAATGGAAATTTTAGGAGGGAATGGATTATAATAAAGGTCATGAATGATTAAAACATCATAAGAACGAAGGATTAACACACTCAAAATGGGTAAATCCCTTGGATCACTCATCTGATGTTTGCAATCCACTCTCACAGCTCCTAGTCTGGCAGGTTGCAAAACACAACCTTAGGCTAGACACCAACTAGTTGATTCTAACAGAAGGAGAGAATATTTATAAGCAACTTATCTAAACATGTGAAAAAGTTATTTCCATATTTTATTTTATCTTTTTCTGTTTTCATTTTTTGTTTAATAAATCTATTTTGTGGTATCTTGGCAACACTTTCTCCATGTAAAACATATTTTATTTGCAACTAACTACAAAAATATTTCCCAAGTACATTCCAACTAGCTGCGAGGATGATAATCTTACAGCCATTTTTCTTTTTATGGCTTAATTATATTTATTTTTAGTTGAATTGCTGGGCTTATTCTTGGGAGCCTGTTGGATCCTGAGGATGCTTGCATTTGCTGTTGGGAATATGGCACGAGTAGCAGCACTGAACTGGATAACATTTCTAAAGGCTCTAATTGCTTTGCTGCTGGCGAGGAGCTGAGACTGTCATTTTCCCAACCCCACCTACAGATTTCAGGACCTAACAAGCTCCGGAACAAATGTTGCATTTCAGTTTTGTACAAATGATTTTATCTATCGCTGGAAACCCTTCCAGCATTTTTTTGGGGGGGAAGAAGGAGAGAAATATGGTTATATCTGATACCTGTATCTGTTTCTCCACTGGTTGAACATGTCAGTCTGACTAGTTCAGTGATATTGCCCAATAGCATGACCATATTCCAACATTGTCGTGTAGCTGATAATTGACCTGAGTAAATAAGTTTCACAGGAACTAAACCTGAAATCAAAGCTGTCTCCTGAATCTGTGCTTAACGTGCCATTACCATGTTGCACATGGGTTTGCCTCTTTGCCCATTGTTTATGATTTTGGTGTTTAAAATACCTAATAATGGCAACCATTTGATGTTTTGATGTCATAGGTCTCACATCCCTGAGCCAAACCATTCATCCAGTCTCTGTGACTTGAAAGCTGCAGAGATAGACATGGTTCTCATGTGTGTGCAACAATGTGCAGCAAAGTCTGTGAACCAGAAGTCTTTCTACTAATTGTCTGGAGGGGTCCTGTGCATTTATATTGGCAAAACTCACACCAGAATCCTATTCCCTGAACCCTGAAAATAAATACTTTGATTTCAGGAAAGAAAATGGATCCACAACAAATGGTGTAGTATTGCTTAATGGTTTCCTGACAATTCCCTGTCTCTGCTTTGGAGCTGTGAAAACAGACACAGAGACTGCTCTCATTTCAGTCTCCGGAGGAACCTGGCAGGTGCAGTGAGCAAGCTGGTCAGGGTAATAAAAGCCATAGGTTCAATATGCTATTAAAAAAGGCTTTATGCACAGCTTGGATACGTAGCTCAGTTAAGGGCTCTCTGTAAAACTGCTAGAAGAGGAGAGGTTTTACACTGCTGAAGTGTACAGTGCTTGCATGTGCTCAGCTCCCTCAAAAATGTCAAGAATGGGGAAGGAAGGCAGGTTCTCTGTGACACGGCGTGAGGTGCAGGTCCCCAGGATCATAGTGACACAGAATGGGGGCAAGTCAGATCAGAAGAGGAGGTGAACTGCTCATGTAGGAAACATGTACCTGGGGACTGGGTTTCCATACATTTTCTTCTTTGCAATGGTTTTACAGTTCACTAGGACTATCAACCTAGTTCAGCCATGGGTCAGTCACAGCCCAAGGTTTCTGCTCTCTTAACACCGCTTTCCACAGTAATTTCTGCCCCATACTCAGATTCTTTGCCATTCGAAGGACAGCATTGGATAAAGTTTTCTTAGTTAATTGGAAAGTCTTACAGAATTAACAGACTCGATCCAACAACCTTGAAAATCGATGGATCTCCTCTTGCTCCAGCAGAGTGACAGAGCTGGAAGGGAGTATCTAAAGTAACCACCCTTTTCTTCATCTTCAACTGTCCAGCCTAGATTAGACCACCTAGGTCCTTCCTCACAATTTATCTAGCCTGCTTTGAGAGACAGCAGGCTGTGCAGTCTGCAGCTGTGCTTCAAAACCCTCACCCCTGCGAGGCTTTTTCTGATGTCTTGCCTAAAACTCTCTAGCTGCAGTTTAAGCCCATTGCTTTTTGCCTAATCCACTTAGGTGCAGAGGAAGGGTTTATTTCTAAAATACTTTATAAATCGATAGAAAACAAGATGGAGACTTTCCGCTTCCATTGTTACTTATTTATTTTTAACCAGAAATTAGGAGGATTTATTAACGTCCTCAGAGTAGTTAAAACAAACCACACAGAAGAGCAATGGCTTTCTACAGAGTGCTTTAGGGAAAAGTAGTTTCATGCACTAGTTTAACCTGGTGTACTGAAGTCGTGGGAAGTTTTGCCATGGTGTATAACAGAGCCTGGATTTCAGGCAGTGACCAGCAGTTCTCATATTCATATCTTTGTTAGGATCCATCTCATCCATTCTGAGAGCATCTCAGTGTCTTCCAGGTAACACATAACTGTGAAGCCTCCAATAGGTCTTGCTGAGCTATGGCCCCTTCACTTCCCTCCACGGGAGAGAAGAGATCTCCTTAAAACAGTTATATGGTGGTTGATAGATTTGCCTGATCTTGAATTTAAGTGGAGAAAAAAGAGCTGAAGGTGCAATTCTCTTACAATAAGAACACAGGTTTGAAGGAAGAAAGGAACAAGTACAGATTCTGGAAGAGTTGGAGACTCGTGGCAGAGCACCAACAACCTCAGCCCCATCCATCCATCACCCCAGGCACAGACCAAGAGTCCATCAGTCACAACAGTTTATTCATGTCAAATGATTCCAGCTCCCAGTTGGGACCAGCACCAAACAGAGGAGGCTTGAGTCATCTGGGCTTATCACACAGAGGTTTCAGAAAGTTCACGTTACAGAGCCCCAGTGCATTTTACAGCTTATTTGAAGGGAAAGGACTGAAACATCCAATATATCTCCCAAAGGCTGACAACCTGGTAAACACTCCAGCAGGATAACCGTGATCCTTAGAACAATGGAAACATTTTAGTTAGAAACTGTAGAAGTTACAAGGCAAAGATTTATGTGCTGTGGGGTAAATAAATATTCAGTTCCCATTAATGTTAATGGGAGTTAAGTGGCTAATTCCCCACACATTATGCTGAAGATTTACTTCTCTGTGTTTTATAGAATAAATGAATTTATAGTCTTCCTGGAGGTTAGACCTGAGAAAAACAAAGAGCTCAGAGTTTACTCCATTTTTATGAGGTCATTTTTTTAAAGGAGGTTTATTCCCCAAACAGAAGGAAAGGTTAGAAGAGCACCAAGTTAAAGCAATCCCCTCCATGGGATGCCAGGGAGATTTGTGGCAGGCATTTAATCCAAACTCACAGACGGAGAGACACGCAAAGATCCATATAAAATGTCTTAATAACAGAAGCCGGAAATTCGTAACAATAATAAAGGCTGACATTTATACAGAGCCTTTCATCCACACATCTACAAGCTGGATTTTGCATTCAGAGGCACTCACAAAATTCTCTTGAAAACCACATGTGATTTCACACTAAGAGGGCAAAATGCATCAAGTAGGCTGACTTCAGCATTACCGAAACTCAGCCAACATTGGGGCAGCCATTTAATGCCCCAGGAAGGTAGTTAAGCATGTTTCTATTTAAAAGCTCAGAGTATTCTCATTAATTTAAATTGATTTTTCATGGGTCAGAAAAAAGCATATGTACCTTGATGCACTAATACCTACACCAGCACTTAATAGTCATTCCTTGCATCTCTACACAAAATTCCCATGGAATTTGCTCTTTCTTTCCTTATGTTCCAGCCTCTAAGATGACCCCATAAATTTTCATTGCTGGATAAAAAATATTTAAAGTCAGTTTTATCCACAAGTTAGAAGTCACAAGAATCCTTTGCCCAATATGTGAACAGTATGCCACAGTCTCTGTGTTCAAAGACGACCAAACATTCATTCCAAACAATCACATTTTTCTCGTCCTCTGTTAAGGACTCCTATGTATTTGTGTTGAAGCTGAAATTAGAGATTATGTATCAGACAATTACACATTTGTTCTCCTTTTGCCTGATCTGAAAAAGAACAGCTTCAGAGAGAGGGAGAGAAAAATTCATAGCAGTGTTTTCAATGGGGCACAGTGATCTGCTACAGATAAGCAGCAGCCCTTTTTCCTTATTCAAATGTTAAGCTTTCCCAGGCAAATAATATTTTCCCCTAACTGGACATTCATTCTCTATAACTCCATGTAAACCAGAACTTTTCATTAGCAGAGTCATTCTCACAGTTTCGATTTGATCAGACATTGCTTTTGTATTGTGTATATTGGAATTTTTTTTCATTTTTGTCAGCAAAATAGCCTCTCAAGACCTTCGACAGTAACTCCACACACTCATCTTTCATTAGAACTAAGCTCTTGTGGATTACTTCATATTTATCAGAGCCAGCAGCTGCAGGATCAAGTAGACTGGGCACCCACGCACCAGCTTCACCCAGCACCCTGGTGCCAAGGCTGGGTCATGGCTATTTTCTGCGTCCCTTCCCCACCCTGACCTCTGTTAAATCCTCTTGATTCAGCTGGTTATCTCCAAGCTTACCTGGAAACTGAAAAATGGGGTAGCACACAGAAATGAAGTTATAGTCCAGGCGTATTATGCTTGGCCTGGTGTGAACACAGCACAAATTCAGCCCATGGAGAGCTTGGGGCTGCAGTGTTGGAGAAGAGAAAACCTGTTGATGGAGAAATAGCTGGTAGCGGGGGATGCTGATGGGAATTCACAGCTCAGAGCCAACCACTCACCAAACAGGGACATGCCCTGTAAATGCAACCCTTTCATCCTCTCTCCTCTGCCTATTTTCTAGGCTGTAAGTGCACAGAGGAGGGCAAGAGCAGGCAGTGGAGCACAGCACGACATAAGGGGTTGGGCAACCTCCCCTCCTACCCGAGACAGGGTACCTGATGGTCTTTTGGGGTTTTCCAGTGTCCAGTGAGAACCTCCTGCCAAGGGTGGTGGGGAACCTGAGTGAGAGTCCTGCTTTGTGGTAGGCTTCAGAGGTTCTGCCTCTTCCCATTGGCTCTGAAAGCCACGCAGGGAGACCAGCCATCCAACAGAGACACCTAAATTGTGTCTCGTATGAAATAGTGCAAATGTTCCCCAAAGTTATAACTGCTTGAGTTTGCGCCGGACTTCCCACAAGTAGAGCAGATCCGGGTAGGAAGGCAGGCAGGCAGCAGAGAGAAAGCAGGACTGGAATGTGATTCTCTTGCATATTTGTAATGTTGTTTACTATCTAGTAAACCCATTTTATAGCACCCTGCGTTTTATTTTCAAACAGTTCTGTCGGCACACACTGTATATCAGTCATTATCTGATTATGGAAGCTTTCACAATGGTTTCCGGGCAGCTTTAAAAAGCTGCCAAAGAATTCTGTGTGGCAGAGGTTTGAACTTTATTGCTGCTTTTCACAAAAAGGATGAAGAACAAACAACAGAGACAGAAAAAAATTTATTTCAATGATCTGTGTGAATGCAGCAGGCCCCAAAACATGAAAGAAATGACCTTTTGGGGGTTCTACAGTTCGGATAACCTGCTCACAACTTTCTGCCAGTGGATCCTGAGACCCATAGCCCCTCTGGCTTTTTTATTAGTTCTTGAAGCAATAAATAAACGTCATGTCATTACTGAAAAAGCACCTACGAGACACAGAACAAATATTAATTGTACTTCAAGTAGTCCAGTTAGATGGTACGTGCGCATCCTGGAGAGATGATGGACAGGTAAAGAGAGAAATCTCTCCATTTAAAAGAGATAGCTGACTCAACCAGTTTGTTTTTGCTGGCCACACATGAATAGGATTGCATCTGTGCAGATTACTTTTACATTCTCTGCTTCTCCTCGGGGACAATACCTTGTCTTTTTAAGCAGTTTAGTTGTGTTGATAATTTTTATTCTTTACACTAGGCTGTTAGCCAAGGCAAATGTTTGTGTTGTTTTAAAAACTCGAAGTGTATCACTGTGGGAAACTTAAAATATACAGATAACTTCAGAAAGCATTTTTGAAAAAAATTGTGATAATATCCCATGTTATTTCACTTTCCTTCTATTAGTTTTACATGTAGCAGTGTTCAGTGCCTTCACAGGCTGTTTTTCTGTCCTCCCCCCTTCCCATTCCAAATATATGAAAATACTGATATGGTGCTAATTGAACTGAAGCATCAACATTTCTCTAGCAACAAAAGTTCAGAAAAAATCAAGAAGCTAAAATCAAACATTATTTTTTATCTTTGAAAGAATGTGTGAAATATGTAGCTGAAATAAGAAAAGCACTTTGAAGTGCACGTATATTAAATATTAGCACTAAACGGGACTCAAAACAGTAATGGAAGGACAGGCAAAGTTTAATTGAAAATGACAAAATTAAATAAGACACAGCCTCTGAGTTCACATAGAGACCATTTGTCTCAGTCAAATGCTACCAGTGCTGCATACCAACGATGTGCTGTGTGCTGCTGAGCACGCAGGGACTCAAATCAAAAAGATTACAAGTTTGGCTTATGAAGCCTGCCTCAGACTCTAAGTAAAACAAAGTTAGACTGAAAATATTCAAGGACTGTTAGGCACTGACCAAGAAAGCTTGGAGGAAGGAGCAGAAGTGAGGAGGAAGGTGTCTGGGCTCTTCATTGCTTTTGCAGAGCCACCCACCCTCCCAGGGCAAAAGCAAAAGAGGATCCACCACCACAGGGATCATCTCTGTTCACTACTCACCCTGTCCTGGAAGTGGATCTTGCCAGGATCCACTACCACCAGCCAAGGGGATACTGCTCACTGTAGAAGGAAATATTAATTAAGGGTGAACCTGATCTGCAGAACCTGGGCTTACATATCTGAATCCAGCTTAACCCGGAGGTCAAGCACGTAGGTTTTGATACAGTGCTAGCAAGTAAATCAAGTAAGCACCAGCTGTCAGCCCAGCCCAGCATCCCATATTTCTGCCTCATTTTTCATGGTGAGGGCATTGTTACATGTTTAGACAAGCCAGAGGCTGTCCTGCCTAGAGCCTGACATGTGTAAACTGTCCATGTGTCTATTAATCAGATGATGATCGAGCTCCCATGTGTCCTTGAGCCAATAGTGGTCCTGGCATATTCAGTGTGGACCCAAATCTATCTACCAGCTTGTCCTGGTGAGTCACTGTAACCTCAGACCTACCTTCCTTTTCCAAGACACGCACACAAGCACAGGTCCCCACAGGTTTGTTGGTTTAGGAGCAGATGACATTGAAGTGCTACGGAGTTGTGCAATGTAGCTTTAATAAGCATGTGCTTTCTATTTGTCACTGCTTCAACTGTACTTTCATACACACAGCCCAGGAGTCTCGCTGAAATCTGCAAAACATTAACTGCAGCAAAGATGAAGGGGTTTCCAACACTCCATGGGCTGGGGTGTGCGTCTGGCTGGGGAGGCCGGGTTGGGAAGAAGTCATTTTGATGGAATTAAAGGAAATAGTAATCAGGGTTGTAGTGAGAACTCTCTTCCTCCAGTTAATGTATTTTCTTAAACAACGAACAGGAAGTTATAACAGAAAGTTCCTCTGTGCTCGTTATGCACACAGTGACCAGCATCCTTCTGCTTAGCACAAACCCCCTTTGACTGGGGGCAAATCGGAGATCCTCCCCGTTAGCAGCACACCATCCCAGGAATGCTCCATTCAATCCCTTCTTTTCCCACTCCAGGGATGCTTTTCCTCTTCCATTTACCTCCTTAAATAGATGATCTGTTGGTGGAATAAAAAGAGAAATGTCAGGTTTTCCTCCTTTTCACTGAACTCCATCCCTCCAGCTCTCTCGCTGGCTGTGAGGGTTCTTAGAGTGTCTGTATTTCAGCAATAACCATTCCCTAACCGAGGTCACACACACTAAGTGCCAGCAACCAGAAACTTTAAATAAAGTGTTACTGAAGTAACTGTACAAATATCTTTTTCACAATAATCTGCTCCCTGTCTTTCATGTGTTTGCTAATGAGCTTTACCTCCTGTGGAAATTCAATGGGCTCAAGCTGTACAATTTTCCAGCATTCAAAAAAATATATCAGTTTTGCTGGAAGGGGAGACGGTGTTTGTTTTTCTGTGGTGAATTTTGTTTTTATTGCTCTAACTGCAGCTTCAGAAAATGA
>NW_010305042.1:22736-27263 GCF_000700745.2 Antrostomus carolinensis | reverse complement strand
ATGCTCGAAAGTTACATTTTTGGCACCATTCTGCAACTTCAAATGTTCATCGTCTCAATTTATTGAAATGCTGAACATGGTTAAAATGAACCTCAAGATCAAAAATCAGTAGATGTCCCATTAATTATGCTTCAGCGTGTAGTAAGCTTCCAAAGTAGAACTTGAGGCCATACAGATTTTTCTGATTCCAAAGCCTGAGGGCTTCTCCAGCTCTCCTCTTGCTGCTTTACTCACTCTGAACACATTCCATCCCCACAACTTGCTAATAGCAGAGGAGACTGGAGAAATCCCAGTTTTGCAAACATGTGCCACTGATCGTATTAATCATATGACTAGCACAAATACTGGTAGCATTTACTGCTGGGAAGGATAACACCAGTTGCCATGGGGTTACTTAGGCACATAGTATAAGCATGAGAAATATTTGCAGGTCCCAACAAATGTTCTTGAAGCAATTCAGTGCAGTAAACTGAAGTATCATGGCTTATGAGCTGATAATAAATACAAGGATGCTAATACACAATACAGTTTGTCTTTGCAAATGAACCTACATCAATTTCTAATTAAGTTGATGAGCATGGTTGGTTGGGCTGGTACATGTGTTAAAGAACCCAGCCTCCTCAGCACAGCCCCATGATTTGGGTGGAGGATGGCACATTTAAAGGCTAGAGCCCACACTGGACATGCTGTCTGTGGTAATGCCAAATATTTTCAGTGTAGTAAGTCTTCAGCTAATTAGTAAAGAATGACTCAAGAGGGAAAGTTATAAGATGAATCCCATTATCATGATATTAGGGTTCAGATGCTGATAATGCTGAAAACTGGTCATGTTTATGATATTGCTTATTAATAATGAAAGTTATTTCTCATTGGGGTATAATAATAATAACAACAACAACAACAATCAAATATCAACAATGAGCTAATAGTTATGCCAAGAGATGTGTGCTTAAGCTTGTGTGCCACTGGACAGCACATCCAAATCTTATCGTGCAAATTCCGAGTCCAGGACTGAACAGATGGCTTCAGAGAAATGTGGATAAATACTTTCCTAAACAAAAAATAAATAATAGAAAGCAGAGGCAGGTTACCACGTTTAACATTTTCCATATGCAACTGCAGAATCACAAAATCCAGAGATGAATAAGCGGGAAATTATTCCATGTCAACACTAGTGAAAGTTTTAGAGGCCAAAATACTCTTGAGTCTGAGTTCAGCCATGAGAATATTCCCTCAGTGAAGAACCATGGTTCTCTGGTAATAACATAATGGGAAGAATAATGCATTGCACTTGCACAGCACTGCATGGGACGTGGCAAATAAGGACAGTGGTTGCACCTATGTAAAAATAAACCCCAGGCTGGGCTCAAAGCCAGGTCTGCTGTTCACCTACATGTCTTTGCTGCCGTAGCAGCCTGAGTCAGCTCTGGGGTGAGCATCTGGCAGTTCAAGAAGGGGAGAATTTGGTGTGCTCTCTGCACGGGGTGGGCCCAGAGCTCCATGCCTGGCCCTGCAGCTTCCCTCTGCCCTGTCTGCCTCTGTGTTGATGCCATGTCATCAACGCTGGCCAGCCAAGACCACTGGAAATCTTTCCTAGAGGACCACAGTGTTAACTGCCTACCAGGGCAGGTGGGATTTCTAGGCATTTCAGACTGAATACAACCTGCATGCAAGGACAATAGTGAGTGCAAGGTTCTGGGATTTCGAAGGTATCCCAGAGCTCAGGACAGCACTAGACTAGCCAGTTAAATTCTGAGGTAGCCACAGAGACTATCTAGGTCTATAGGATGGATCATGGTGTCCACCCTGCCTGGTTTCTGTCCCTCAGCAGCACAAAGGAAGGGAGCAGTTGATGTTTTTTTTTAGCATCACCATTCCCAAACACTGTGCAGGCGAAAGGCTTGGCTGAGACACGGTGAAGGAGAAGGGGTGGCCAAGAGAGGCTCTGCTGGCCGTGCCTTACCTCTGGCTGAGTGGCCACTGCCCCTGAGGTTGCTCAGCACAGTATAGGTCAAATAGCCATCCTGAAAAATCAAGAGTAGCTATTTCCTGCTCCCCTCCTCTCTGCAGTGTGCTGAGCAAATGTTAGGACTGATAGAATACGTTTAATCTAAGGAGGAGAAGTACCTTTATTAGTTTGTGGCATCATTTTTCTTTCAAGTTCCATTAACAAGGTTTTGTATGCCTTTAGATGGTGCTTTATGATGATTTTTAAATGTTAACATAAATCCTTTTGTTCATAAGTATATCTGCACTGATCTGATTTAATTAATTCCTATCTTTGCTCCTGCGGATTTTATTAATTTTAGTCAGTATATAATTAGATTTTTAAGAGCCATCATTAAATTTCTAGCACTTGAGTCGCCTCCAAGAGTCACTCTGTAAATGTGACCAGCTTCAAGCCCTTTTTTCCCTTTATAAGGAGTGCTGTAAGATCTTTTGTTTTATTCATGAAATGTCACGTTGTCTAATATCACAGCACTACATCACATAACACATCCAGTTCTGTAGCAGTAAATCCCTTTATGTTTCTACATGTATTCCAATTTGCAATATTAATGCTGCAAGTAACATATAGTGACAACTGAAACCTTCAAAAGAACATACAACTTCCATTCCAGACACCCACTATCATTTCCAGTAATGGGTATCCAGTCTGAATGTATGTTTCTAGCAGACTATAACACTATGACTGTTAAAGTACCAGTGGTACTTGTGAAACCACAAATATGCAGGTAATCTTCTGTGAATAGTAAAACATTTCCAAGAACTTTGACTTTTCCATTTCAAATCTTCTTTTTTTTGTTATCGCCTCAAAATACAAAATAATAATAACAACAACAATAATCATAATTATAATAACAGTCACTGGCAGAGTAACTGTAAAGTGTCTTTCAGTAATACATCAGTGCACAACTAAATTTCTGTACGTGGCAGAGCAATTCATCCTGCCAACCCCGTCTAGAAAGACCCAAGAATCTGACGACTCAACCATGGATGGCATCAAAAGGCAATTTTGATTTTATGTCTTGAAGATCTCAAAGGGTTTCTCACTTCTTTCTGTGCCACCAGGTTTGCACAAGCATTGCTACCTTCCCACCAAGTGACCTTTCCACCATACCCTTGGTGGAAGTCTGTACCTTCAGGGCTTCAAATCAGCCTTAGCAGATCCTGCTTTTTACCCCACCAGAAATAACTCGGGCATTTGCATACACGATGCTCTTGCTCTGCCTGCAGCGGTGCTAATACCTGAAAACATATGAAAAGAAAAATGAGGGATAGCTTTTGAAAATGTGACAGTTGAAATTTAGAAAACAGTACAGATAAGAATAGCCCCATCCCCATCCTCCTCCTCACACACCTCAACCGCAAGTTTACATTTGTTCAAGTTCTGGCTTTTCCTGAGGCCTCCTTCTCCATTAGGAAGTTTTATCCTTTCTTTACTAATTGTTTACACCAGAGGTAAATCCTTCCAGCTGCCCATGAGGAGCAAAGAGGTTCCCACAGCACTGCTGTCTCAGGGAGCACTGCACGCCTCAGGGGAACGTTTGAGAGGAACATACACATTGCATGTCAGGACCACATTTCTTTCAGGCACCGGGGATTCGAGCTTGTAATTATCTCCTTAGATATGTCACGACAGGTGACAACATCCCAGGCAAAGCTCACGATTCTCTGCTGGCATTGCATCAATGGCAAAGCCTGGCTGCAAAGCTACAATGGTGCCTGAAGATAAATGAGCCCCTGCACCCCAGCGTCTCCCAGCATAGCTGCTTTCACCCCTGGGATTTTGCAGGTCACGTTGGCCTCAGCAGATCAATAATTCTGCCCCGGGGATCCATGTTTACCCTATTTTTTCTTTTTTTTTTCATCAAAAGGATGTTCCTGGCAAACCAGAGAAATTGACAGATTCAATTCATCAAAACTTGCAGGTAACGAACAGCCACCATCACAAAACCTGGCTCAGCTCTCAGCCACACCAGGTTCATGCTGTAGACTCTGCTTCTGTTTCCCTGAAGCTGAGCAAAAGTTGGGCTGAAAGGGTTTCCAGCATGCTTTAGGATGGCCTTGGGGCTGCTGCAGCACACTCCAGCTGCAGCCAGCTGCTGGCACCGCAGAGGAGGTGGCGAAACCCTACATGCTGTCACCCTTGTGTGACAGGAGCAGGGGACACGCAGCAGAGCCACCCAGGACAGCTCTGCTCTGTCTCGGGACTCCTATGCAGGAGAATCCTCAATTACTCTACAAGGGCAGCACCTTGGCTGCTTTCTGCTGCCTCAGCAGAGAAAGAAACCTACTACCTGGACCAAAGTCCAAGGATTTAGCCCATAAATCTCAGGGCTTTGATTAATTCCTTTCCTTTTATTATTTTTTTCCTTTGCAGATGTTAACATTTTCCAAGCAGTTATATGCTACCTTAGTGAAGTGCAAAGAAAATAGAAACCATGTCTGAAATTACACAGAGGATAAAGTAGAATAGCATGCATTGCTTTAATTTAGCAATCAAGATTAGATAAGGAGCATATG
>NW_010305042.1:11991-22703 GCF_000700745.2 Antrostomus carolinensis | reverse complement strand
CAAGAGACATTTTTAGCATGTGTTTCTGATATAAAGTCACTTTAATTCCGAGTGGAAATACGTTGTGCACTAATACTGATGGTTTCTTCCCTGATTCATCAGGTGAAAACATATTGGAAGAGGCAGGATAATACTATTTCACCGACAGTACAATTTTCTTCTTGCTAGAAACAGATTTATCGTGCCTTCTCAGTCAAAACTGATAGCATCCAGCATTCCCCCATTTACCTCTCGCTGGTCTGTCATCTGACATTTTTGTATAAACAGACAGTGATTTAAGATTTCAGCAGAAATGAAATCATTTTACCTGGTAAGGGATGGTAAACTTTGAGGCTGTGCAATCTTGATTATACTGATTTAACATGAAAATACACCATACATCTAAAACTTGCTTCCTTTTTTTTCCAAAATTTAACAATTCAAGAACACAGTTGCTTTCATCATCCATCATGATGATAATGGTGAAGATGAAAAGATGTATTAGCCACATATAAGTTACTTACTCAGAAAATTAAGTTTTAATATGGATGTACTAAAATAAAATTTGGGAACTCAAAAAAAAAAGGTTTTTGTGTTGCAGCCTGTCAGCTGCACTGTGACAGTGCAGATGTGCCTGGCAGTTCAGAGAAACCTGGAGTCTTTGCTGAGACCTGGGAATCCCAGTCTTAATTGCATTCAAATAAGCAGATTTCACTGGGAGTGTTACGGGTTTGCCAGTCAAAATGACATGAGAAAAGGTTCATTTCCACTCTTCAGGGGCAATACAGAATGATTTTTCATAATATGCTGTAGGAACCTCATGTTGATGCTGTGGATCCAACAGCCAGGGACTGCTCTGTGCTGAGTCACCCTCCAGAGGAGCCCCCGTCTCCCCTGTGGGAGTCTGGCAAGATGAGCTGCCTGTTTTAGGGACTCGAGTTAAAGCTAAAGAGGAGAGAATACTCCTACAGATACAGCAGTTTGTTTTTCAAAGAGTGACTTCACAATTGGACCATTTCTGCAATTATTTCTGCATATTTTCCACTTATATAGAGCCTCGGTTGTTTTGCAGATTCAGGTTAGATGTGCAGTTAAACACACACGTGTAGACGCCTATCCTGGCAGGGCAGCAATGAACCACCATTCGGTCAGCCCTGTGGCACTGCTTTTAGACCTCTCCCCTCTTCAAATTCCCAGTTTTATGTCTGTGTTATTCTTTATGCAAGAAAATTTACTCCCATAGCTCACGGGCTCACACAGCACAGTCATTAACCTCTCATATGTGATGCTCACCTGATGCTGCTTCTAACATATCAAAGTCCCAAGACTGGGGTACATGACCTCTTCCTTCTCCCTTCCCACTCAAAGGAATCACAATACAGTTTTTATAAGGCTGTATACTCCCACACAGTGAGGGAAAACACGGTGCTGCTCTTGTGTGTGTGTATCTCATAAAATAAATTCTTTTGTCAAAAAAGCCCCACAAATTACAGCTTAGGGCATAAAAAAGAGATCTAGATCCCAGCTCAGATTTTGATGTGAACACACTGTGATCAAAGATCTTGGAACTAAAGATAATTACATCCTACTGCAACGATCATTGCTGCTTTAAAAATAAATCAAGCTAGTTAGAATCTTTTCACTGAAAGCATTTCCAAAGCAAAAATGGGAGTTGGATCAAATACAATTTTAAGAAAATGTTATATTTAAACTAGTAAAAAAGATATTAGAAATTTCCAGGCACAAATTGGATTATTGTATTAATTGTATTTTCACTTGAAACAGAGATAATGTTGCCCTTTTTTTACCCTTAGAAAGCTCCCACCAAAAATCTCAAGTTAAAAAATTGCAAGCAGGCACATTCAGCTAAAAAATTTTACAAGGAAAAAACCACAAAAAAAAAAAAAAAAAAAAAAGATAAAAAGCCTAACTGGATAAAACTAAGCTTCCAAATTCAGAAAAATAGGATTAATTTTTATTTATAGAAGCACAGGTTTTAAATAGACATCAACCTAGCCTTTAAATGTGTGAGCCCAACATATTGTCACCAGTATGACCCTAACTACTGGGGTGCTAAAGCTGACTGGTGGCATACTGGTGTAATGAATTGTTAGTGTCTCAACACACGAATTGAGTAAAGGATTGTTATCATTCACAATGCATGGGCCATAAATTAGATAGATGAAAATCAAATCCCTTATTACTGTAAGTACAAAAAACAGGGACACATTTAGACACTATTTTTGGATTTTCAGTATTGCTACGGCTTTAGTCCCTCTCTGCTTCACCCATTATTACCATATTAATTTAATAAGCCTACAGCCAGAAGAACTGTCACAAACAGAATCTGCTGGTAACTAATACAAATAATTTATTTCAGTTCTGAGATTAATCAATATCTGGACTAATTTTCTAGCTGTATTTTCTTCTATGGGTAGAAAATACACAGAATTTCAATGGCCATTTCAGAAACCTTTTTAAAAATTGAACAGTAGAGATCATATTTTCCAAACCTGCCCAGTCTGTCTCTTCTAATTAATGATGTGCACTAAAATAGATTGCTGCGTATTTTGCAAAGTGTTGCTTGAAGTTTGACTTGTATGACTGCCATTGGCTCTCACAGCTGTTGCCATGAAAACTCCAAATGATTATAAAAAAATAGATGTCTGTGGAGCAGAATAAAGGCAGAAATTGCACATAACACGAAATGAATATGCCTAAGTAAGCGTGCCACCGCTGCTGTACACCAAAGACTGCTCCTCCAACCTGAGCCCCCTCCAAGAAGAGAAATGGCAGTGACAAGTTCTTGTGCCCCTTAATCCACAGCCTTGAGCTCGGCAGCAGAATTAGTACCAGCACCTTGTGAATCTATTTAGCAGAACGGAGAGCAATGAGTCATTTCGCAGGAGAAGTCAAAAACCTGAGAACAGCTTTTGATCACAATCCCTTCTGTGGCCCTTCACTGGCCGTGGGCCACCAGCTCGCAGTGGTGTCCCCTGTGAGAAGGCCAGTGGCCCACAGAAGCTGGCAGCTTCCACAAAAGCAACATGCGATCGCAGATGCTTTTGCTGGTGGATCTATTCATAAATGACTTCTGTTTAAAACCCTCCAGCTGTAGAAACTTGGCAAGGGGGCTGCTCCACAACACAAGCACTAACTCAGTTGTCACTCTGGATATGGGGCTTTTACACAGCGTGACATTTCCACTGATGGATGATGTACCCAAACATGGTGTCTATGTAATAAGTGCATATGAGTGAGTAAGCACATTTCATTCCCAAACAAAAATCATGCTTAGGAGAACAAGAAATCAACAAACACATTAGGGAACTGAAAGGTCAAGGGAGGGAGCTTTTCTCCTTAACCCTTTAACTACTGAGAAGCTGAAAAGAGTAGTGACTTAGTCAATGTATAGAGAGCTAAAAGTCTTCATTGCCTTCCTCCTTCCCTTCCATATCAGCATCTAACAACAGTGTAAGCAGGGATTTCTGATACTGCAAAATGTTTCATGTCTTAAAGACAAGAATCACTGAGATTGCTACCTGCAGTTGTCAAGATCTGAAATATTGGTTGGTTAGAGCTTTGGCTTCTGCCACTGAGCCATAGTACACAGCAGAGGTGTAGCAGCATCCCACCTCTGTCAGTATGTGCATGATTTAATTCAGCTGCTGTCTTATGTTCCACCAACACAGCATATCTACCTGTGTGCAACCTGCTAAGCCACCGTTTGGACACCAATGCTGGAGAATCCTCATGTCCTTTTTAGCTTGGGTTACAAGACAAAGCTGCACATGCAGCCAGTGCCTGCCTCCCTCTTCAGATCCAAACACCCTCAGGGCCTTGGTATGGTGAGTTATCTCTGTTTCTGAAAAAAATCTGCCATATTTACTTCATGACTGTATATCTTTCTCATAATGTTTCCTCCTGCAAATCACGAAGAGAACCTTGGCTTTCCACAGCTCTCCCAAATTCCAGCTACATATCCTTTTCTTCCTCTATTTTCTCTGTGCCATTTCCATGGCTTCTTAGGCAGGGGCAAATTCTCTTCCTTCTCTCCACCAGCACTCTTCCTCTTCCTCATCCCACCGGCTGAGACAGGAATGGAGCAGGGGAGCAACAGCAAAGTGAGCACAGAGCTACGTGTGGCACAGGAGCGGCCCTTTCTGCGGTGTGCTACGCCCCAGAAAGCTCTCCAGCCATCGGGTGGTCCAGGATCCATAATTTGAGAAACACTGACAGGGAGAAACAGGCTTTCTCTGTTCTAGTCCAACACCATTTGGTGTTTTCTCTTACAGGCTGTTCTCTCCACCTCACTGCACAGAGAAAACACCCCAGAGTATCCTGTTCAGAGCCACTTCCTTACCCTACATCCCAGTGGATGCAGCTTCTGAAAGGAAGCAGAGTCGGCAAGGATGGAGTGCTTTTGGGAATCATTCCCAGCATATGGAGACTGCATTCTGCAGCAAGCGAGGGCAGTTCCCTCAGAAAGTGGAAAATGGGCTTCACCTCCCTGTGGTCTTACTGTGGTTTGCTTCCCTTGCGATATTATTTTTGAATAGCAGGCAGGAACTCTATGTTTCTTGTTCTGTTTAGTAAATCCAATAACCAAACCTGGCCCACTTCTGGGTGGTCTTTGTGAAATATCAGAAAACCATGCCAAAGCCATGTGATATAATAATCATAAGAAATACAGGGATTGCTTTGACAGATACCTCAAAATCAGTTTTTCAAGAAGTGGGATGTTTCAACCAACATATCCATTCCATTTGGGTTTTTTTCCCTTTATTCCTTTTACATATTCAACGCCTTTGTTCCTCATTCTGGAAAGCCAGAATTACCAGCCTGGAAAATGAAGGTCACTGATGCATGATGCTTGACTTGGTCTTAGGCTGCGAGACGGTACAGTACACAAAATGCCTTCCAGGTTAAAGAACTCAGATCTGAATTGCTAGGCAGGCTGACTGCTTTCATGATCAAGAATAAGAAAAAGAATGCAAAAAGCCAGCCATTAAAGACCAAACGAAAGCATGGTTTCCTTTTCCTGAATACTTTGTGGGTAAAGTTAGTGCTCAAGGACTAATCTCAGCGTGCAGGGCCAGCCTGAACCTTGCCAGGCGGCTCGCCTGCCCGCACAGCCGCAGGACTTCACTTGCAGCAGCAGCCGCTGCCGTCCCACCGCGGGGCCCCTGCACTCACCGTGTGCCAGCGTGCTTCAGCCATGACTTCCAGTGTCTGTGGTCCAGCTCTGGCCCTCCTCACTGACATCTGCCCCAGCTCCACGAGCATCCATGGCCTCCTGCCTCTTGAATTGCTTTTGGAATGTATTAGAGATGGGTGGTGTGAGATAGGCTAAGGGAAAGGAAACAATCCGCGTCCCTTCTGACCTGAGTAGAGGTGGAACCGGGAGCAGAAGCTGCTCACAAACTTACTCTGCTGTCTGGTCCCTTGCAGAAGCAGAGGCACCGTGGATCATCAGCCAGTTCCTCTCCCTGTACGTTGGGGATAGCCCTAGATGTGCTGAACTCGGAGGGAAAATAAACATCTCATCACTAATGCAGTCCTTCCCAGCTACCAACCATTAATGATGTTCTACTTAACTAACATTTTTAAATTCACAGCTTTTTACAACTGCTTTGTGTAGACTGCACAGCCATTTCTGGAACGGATAGGAACCCAAGTCTCTTCAGAAGGAGAGGGCTGACTGGTCACAGACACTAGTAAATTCCTGTTCTGATAGCAAAGTAATAATTCTTTGGAGCAAAAAGACTTGTCTTTCGTAAGGGCCTGATCCAAATCACATTACATCAGATGAACTTTTTTCTTTCCTCCAGTTGCCTGTACAACAGCAACTAATTGGGCATCTAGGCTTTTATTTGTCACTGCCCTGATTTAATTAATTGCTGTAGGATTAAAAATACTGGTTTAATTCATGCTTACATTAATATTAATCATTCTTGTCTCTTTTCATAAACACAGGCCCTAATTCAAGTATTGTAATTTTACTCAGCAAACATAGCCAAAAATATGATAAAGGAGAATTTCATGGTCGGAGGTTGGCTGATGCAGAAACATAGCACAGCAACATGGCCAGAGCAGAACAGTGCGATTGATTTTTCTCTTCCTTTACTCCTAGGTGCTGCGATTCAGGGGAAATCTGTCTCAAAAGAATGGAATCCAGTGAAAAGAAGCAATCGGTGCCGGGAAGAAGCAGACAGCCTTAAAGGGGATACATATTCTCCCTCTCCTCCTGGTATGGATATAAATCTGGATAGACAGTCATTGCACTCCTGGATGCCCTGTCATTTCCTCCTCATCTGGGAACCCAGCTCAGGGATAAACAGGCACACCCCAACCCTCCCGAAACCTCCATCCATTGTGAACCTGGCACTTCACAATCCTGCTACCTTCCTTTGCCATGTTACTTTCTCACAGAGCTGCCTCTGCTCTCCCAGCATGTAAATAATGTAAAAAAGACTGTTCTCTTTGTATTCAATTAGTGAGGGAAAAACGTTTTGTGGTTAATGGACCAGGTGGGGACTCAGGGGATCCGAGTTCAGATCCCAGTGCTGCCACACACTTCCCGTGCGACCTTAGCTTCCCACACAGCCTAGTCGCATTCACCCAAGCCAAAAGGAGAGTAACACAGCAAGAGTGATTTCAAACAGCAAACCCAGGCTGCCAAACCCACCAGTCATCAAACAACCTGGCACCAGTGACACCAACACCCTGCTGCCTGCACTCGGCCTTTGTGCAGTCAGGGTCACAGCCTGAGCAGAGCACTGTGCGGCGCCGTCCCTCCTTCTCTTCGGCAGGAAAAATCCACCGCAGTATTTCTGACTACAATGATTTAGTGTCTGTTCTCTTGTACTGCATCGGACCGAGCCAGCCGGGGCGCAGGGAAGCTGAGGACAAGCTGCGATGAAGGGGGCATCACAGCAAAGACAGAGGAAGGTTTGTGTAACTGTACAGGCAAAAGGTCAAATCCTTTATTAAAAAAATCTGTAAACAATTAAAGTAGCCACGAATATGGGAGGTATGAGTGCAGCCATTAATATTTAGGGGAGTGGAGGAAGGAAGACAGAGAGATGAAAGCTGAACACCTTTTTGAACCTCAGCCAAAGCTTTATCAACCATATAACTAAGAGAACATATCCTGCTCAGCGAGACACGTATTCACCCTGTTTCATTACATTCTGTTCTGTCCTCAGTCATGATGGATCCTGCTGAGACTCGTGTTTAACAGCTCCTTCCTGGAGTGGCTCGAGCAACAACAAGAAAAAAAATATTGTGAAAGTCACACCCCATTGAAATTGCATCCTAAAGGGACCTGGCGAGTGCAGTAATTACCAGAATGAACACCGGGGCCACACTTGGCTCAGAGACTGCTGTACACATTAAAATTAGAAAGGACTTTAAGCAGATGCAAGAAAAGTGGAAATTAGGGACCAAAGTGCAGGCACAAGAGCGATTCATCATTCCTGATAAGAAGCCATTAGGCTGGATTTTGATGGGAGCAGAACCCGGGGAAGCCGGCCTTTCTAAGCCTACAAATGCAGTGTAATCCCCAACTGTTTTCAGATAATGGAAAACTGCATTAACCTTGTAATGCTTCCCTGGCGATTCTATCACACTCACCCTCTTACAAGCCTCTCTGCTACTTTTTTTACACCCTCTATTTTCTCCAGATTCTGATTGCCATCCTCTGGGGTCAATGCAAAATGCCTTGGCACACGAAATCAGAATCTGGCCCCGTGTTATTTCAGCCAGAACAAGATTTCTGGCTTGTTTTAGCCATCAGGATAGCCTTGACATGCTTTGACTTGCCTGCACCAAAAATGTAAACAGCGGCGCTAAGTACAACAATTAACGTTGTGCCTCTGCAGATGTTTGTTTCCCTTGAAGGAGCTCGGAATGTGAGTGGGGAAAGCAGAGTAGGCAGCAAACAGAGGCTAATGCAGTCTGGGGCAAACTTCCCAACTGCAGTTTTATAAACAGCTCAAGCTGCTCTCCTTTCTATCAGTGATGTCACTCCTAACCTTACAGTGGGCTGCGGCATTGCTATCCATCATCTGCCAGCTGCTATTCCTTCTCCACCATATAGCAGGAGGCACATGGTGTGCGAAGGTGGCTGGAGTCTTGAAGCATTTCAGCTTCATGTGAGTGGAAGCCAATAAGCTTCAGATTCCCTGGATTTTTCATACAAATTATCTCACCCAAGTCTGCAGATAACGCTGTCTAACAGTCGTACGTTATAATTTCCAAACAGCAAGATAACCTTCATCATCAAGCAAAGGCAAAAATGCCATTAGCAGATAGAGAGGTGATTTAACTCAACCTAGCCATTTGCTCACAAGTCTGAATTTATGTCATCAGCTGTGATGAAATGAGTGTTTTCTTAGATAGATATGGATGACTAACACAGCGCAGAACTCGGCAATCTTCAAAGGACTCTGAGTTTTAAATTCTCTGGCTAAAGTTAAACATTTGTCTTTCTTATCACTTTCACTCAAAGGATGTGTTTTTGCAATATTACATCAGGTTCATTTGCCAATAGAAGAGGCCAAAAGGTGAGGTCCAAGAGATGAACGCTGCCTTCACGTATACGACAGCAACCCATCAGTTGCACTGAAATTACTCTGGGTTTCCAGTGAAGGACTCAACAGCAGAACCATAACACCCTGCTAGAACATTCCTTGTATCACCATTGATATAAGAGACATTGGGACATTTCAGATGAGAGCACAAAGTTGAGGTGATCAAACAACTAACAAAGAGGTGACCGAACAATGAGTAACAGTAGGACGCTCACCTTCCTTCCCCTGTCCAAAAAGTGTGTTAAGTCAGAGTAATACTAAATGCAGAGTTATTCTGTGTCTAAACCTACTTTTTTCTGCAAGTATACCCCTCTACAGCGTGAGAGCTGGAGGCTCTGGGAACAGGACATATTCTTTAACAGATCACTGGCATTTTCTCATTTTCTTCTCAAATGACAGCACCCTGGATGCTCTTGTATCCTCCTTTAAACTGTTCCTGAGCCAATCCTGTATGATTCCTTGCGGTGCTGCTCTCATCCCTCAACAGGCCATGAAAATCAAAGCAAATTTCATTTGCTTTGGAGGCAGATGCCTTGTGAAAAAGCCTCTGTCTGTTTAGCAGCATGGCAGACTCATTCCTCTGAAGTCAAAAGATTTTCAGTTTAGTGAGGTCACACAGTCAGAACTTGGCCAATTGAATACTCACCAAAGAACATCTGCGAAAGTCCGATGTGATTTTACACAACAGAGAAGTACCTTCAGCATCAGGCAGAATATTAGGGCATGTCTTATTATTCAAATACAGTGAAGTGGTTTCACTGCAGTACACTGTTATGATTATATACAGCAAATGTTGCTACATCAGTTTCACTTTCCTGCAGCCTCCCGTGGGGCTCACAGCAAAAGCAAATGAAGTGAGGGAAGAGTGATTGTGGGCACCAGACTCTTTTTTAGGCATAGGAAAGGCTGAAGGTGGCAGATTTTTATGCAATACTTGACTACAAATCCTGAGCTGGTCGTTTGCCACTTTTATACCAAGACAAACAAAACATGCCCCTCCTCAGTGCATGCAATTTTCCACAACACCATGAACTCTGCAGGTGACAGCCTGGGCAAGGGAACAGAGCCAGCCCTCTGCACACACACTGACTGGATTTCAATACACTGTTGTGACAGATGTGGATATTTTTCAAAGCTATCTGTGTACTGGAGCATTTGAAATGCTTCTTACCTGAGGCTACCTGCCAATAACTGCTACTATTCTTTGCAGCTGCAAACACCTTCAAAATGAAGGCAAAATTCCAACTGAGCCTGATGTTCAAACTCCATTTCCAGCTTTAAGGTATGTGAAGAATTCAGTCAACCTACTCATGCATCTTGTTGAATAAAGATGAGTTGGTTTTTGTGTCCATAGTTTCTGAACACTTGTGCATCACTAGGTTAGTGAGGTTAAGTCATGCTAGTGTTTCCACAGTGACATTAAAGAGAGAAACACTCTTTGTGTCACAAGTAGCCACCTTCATGGCTTGAGACAGATGGGTCAGGTAGGAATATCTAGGCAGGGATGACCAGAAGGTTTCTGCACAGAAGAAGCTAAAGAGAAGCACCCTAGCAGAGTGCATTTAGCCATCACTAACACTTATCAAGTGCATCATTTGAAACAAAAATAAAAGTAGCTGTAATTCCAGTCTCTGCACGCTCTGTCTTCAAAGAGCTTGCAAAGGCAGCTTGAATTGTTCACCCTTTTGCTAGCATGCTCAGAGTGACATTAGAAGCCACTTTTGGCCCTAGCTGTTATCACATCTTGGTAACTGCAGCCCCCAGCTAGCCACATGTTGGCAGCAGCGGAGGAACGCAGCTGTAACACTATCAGACACACACCAGGAGAGTTTGCACAGCCCCCCTCACAACTACACTGCGCAGCAGATATCAGCCCTACACACTAACTATAGACTTGCTGAAACATTATCATACATGAAGGACTAATTAGGTGTGCTGGGCCATTAGCCATCTCTGAACATTGACTGATGAAAAACATAATTAATGGCAGCTTTCATAAACAGACTCCAGAATGGAGAATTAAATTAAAAAGAAAACAGCTGTTGCTAATGGAAGTAAGGACCATTTCTTGATTAAAGTATCTGCCTGTCTTTGCATGGGAGTTTTTCCAGAATGGTGGGATGGAAGAGTATAACGAGA
>NW_010305042.1:0-11966 GCF_000700745.2 Antrostomus carolinensis | reverse complement strand
TGAAGAAAACACAACTTCTCTGGCTGATGAGTCACAATGTTTTCCTTTTGCAGATTTGAGTAGGGGAAGGAGTTATACAATTGCCTTGTTCATCTCACTGCCAGTCTGAATGGCTTCATAAACCCTGGAGATCAACCCTGACATAAAATAATCCAGTTCAGCTTTAACATAGGATAATATTTCATATTACATGAACCCACAAATATAAGAGGGTCTAGATTTCAAAAGCTGCTTGCTAAGGCCCTACCTACTAGTACAGAGCACTGAATCCAGAAGACATCTCCACAAATCTCACTTAAGCACATATATTGATTCTGACACCAAACTGCGGCAATGAATGCACAGCTGAGAACATCTTTCAGAGGGAGACTTCCACCCAGGGAGGGCCAATACAGACTCAATAACGGTTTGCTGACATAAATTAAAGGGTCTGAAGGACAGAAAATGTCAGAATCAAGATGTTTTCAGGTCATGAGGCCTTTCCTTCATACTGTGATGATTCTGATCCTCTCTGACAAGTGGTACTGCAGAAGGAACCTACAGTACAGAAGAGTTAACACTCAGATTTTCATAGAGTAACAGCTTCATCTGCCTCCTACCATCTTCTGTGTGACAGAAGTCACACTTGTGGGGTGAAAGTCTTCTTTCTGAGTCCCTGAAGTCATTTACTTTTACATTTATTTCATTTATCATAAAAACTTTCAATGTGCTTCCAACTGCCATTGGCAATTGTCACAGTGTGTCCTCTCCAAGGCTCACAGACGCTTTAGTCTGTCTTCATATAAACTCTTGAACCATGGGTGTGATTCTCTGGGAGGGCCCTGAGCACTGCGTGGTACAGATTAATAGTGGTACTTGACTGTTGAGCAGCTCTTTGTGGATGTGCACCCTGTGCTGTACCTGGGGCAGGACAGCCTCTGCTCTGCTGACTCTCTCAGTCTCGCTCTGCCTTGTTCAAAATGATAGATCTTTTCCATCAGTGATGCCTGAGAGCTAAGCCCTGGAAATCCTAAGCCCCATGAAGCCTGCTGACAAGGAAATACATGCTCTGTACCACCTGTGCCTTGAGGACTGAAGGGATATGAAAGGCTGCGTTCAGGCTGCATTATCAGATTCAAAGTGGAAACTAAAGAGAGAGAAAGGTCTGAAAGATGAGCTGGCCAGGAATGCCTGTTGCTTTCCCCTTTGATCCACGTGGTGCTTTGATGTGGTATTTCAGTCCTTCAGACAAGGTAACTTAACCTAGTCTGCAGCTCACAGCACCTTGGATGGATATAAATGAGGCAGCAAGCCGTGTTCTTTGGCTCTCGCTGAGACACTGCCAGTGAGCAGCATCATTCAGCCCCAGCTCTTTTCCCAACCCCATTTTTTTCTCTGCCTGCAGAGTCTAGAAGGAAATTCCCTCAAATAAATACAAAAGCACTTGATGTTCATCTAATAGCATTTCAGGGAAAGGAAGCATGAAACCACACAAGTTATTCATCTCCATAAAATGGTTTTATCAGGGGCCCAGAACACAATTCCTTAGCCCGAGGAGGTCTGATCTTCCTTGTGAGATGTAAATGCATGACATTATGTGCAGAATGGGTGCTGCTTAAGAACCCAGATAGATAGAGAGCAGGCATGTGGGAATGATCAGCATAAAATATTTCCTTTTAATGATGTGCACACTTCTGCTCCTTTGAGGGAGAACAATATGTGCACTGAATGCTGCAGCACAGTCTTCTGGTGATAGGGAGGGCTTGATCTGCTGTAAGGGCTCAGACTCGAGACATTATTTGTATCATTGACTCAGTCAAAGGTTTGCCTCTCCACTGCTCAAGATCACTCAGCCTCCCTGCGCCAGGAATTTCCCACCTGAAAAATAGAAACAAAGTTCATGTCCACGAGTTCACCACCTGGGCAATGAGCTGAGCTGGAAATCTTGGCTCCAAACTCCTTGGGGTTTGACCCCATCTGCAGTCAACAGCATCACAGAGTTTATTTTCCTCCAATAAGATTATCCCTGCTTCTCCTTTCACTCTCACAATAGCAACAGCAGGAACCTGAACTCCCGAACCCAGGATGACTGAATCGTGTTCAAAGGAGCCCAAAGCCAGTGCGGGAATGCAGACTGTCTTGCCAGGAGCCTGGGTACATGGCAGAGGGGTCCCGGTGGGCGGGAAAGGATCTGTCAGGCTCAGCTGTGGCAGTGGGAGGTGGTGGCACCAGAGTTGATCACTGCTCCTCCACTGGAAGCTGCTGTGACAGCCCAGCAGCTATCGCAGAAATCACAGCTCACAGCCACTGCAGTTCACAGTTCACTGCCATAAATTAAATCACCAGCGTAAGGTAATACAGCAGACTGGGAACTGCAGCGGCCAGGGACCTGGCAGACGTTTCTGCCTCTCTCCCCTTCCATTATGAAAGCAGAGGCTTATACCTTCGCTGCCCTGGGAACATTTGGCACAGTTTATCTGTCAGAGTCCCAAGCATCTCGCTGGAGATCACGCAGGAAATGTTGTGTCGGCACAGATCACCATGCAGGCTGTTGGATTTGCATCTCTGGAGCCCCAGGCAAACCTCCCCACTTTTCCTCCAAGCAGGGGCTGGTTGTAAGCACCAACCCCGAGCCCTTCGGTTACCACCGCTGCTGCCTGCCAGGCGGGCGCCTGTCAAGCCGCCTTGTGAGCGGTTGGCACTTGTGTTCTGAGGAGCATTATTCTGTAGTTGCCTTTCTAAAGCCCTGTTAAAAAATCTGTCCCAAAGAATAGAAAGAGAGGTGTTCATTTAATCAAGCATTCCTTAATGTGCACATGGAACAAGCCCTGGAAAGGGAGCAGAGCTGGAGCTATCCCTACTCGCTACCTCTTCTGTAGGCTTTAATTTCTGCTCTTCAGAGCAAACAGATCCGTTTCAAGACACTTGTGTTACATAAACAACATGAAACCCTTCTGGATGAGTGTGCGTGTACACATCCACCCAAGGGAGCATCGCAGACATGTCGAAGATTCTAATTTCCCTGTGCAAGCGCTGTGCTAGCAGTGACAGAAATTAGTATTCGTTGTGTGGCTTTGTTGGACTGTTTTTGAAAACGATTTTACAAAATCCGCATAGGAACAAACCCAAAGAAAATTGCCTAGCTCTTGGTTGGTAGGAACAGAGACACTCTCAGGAGTGGCACTTGGAGGGAGGCAGATATTTGCAGGACTGCTCTGAGGTACAGGAGGCAGCTCACTGAGGTGCCTCCCTGGCAGGAGGGAGGTTCCTCCTCTCGCCCACCAGCTCTTTGTGTCTGCTGCCACCACCGTGCACTTGCTCTGCTGTCAGACCACGTGCAGATTAGATATGCAGTTCTGGGTCCACCACTATTAGCGCTCACCGCAGTGATACAGTTTCACGATTGCTTTACAATCAAGACAGCATCGTTCTGGAGCTGTGGCCATGAAAACAGAAAGAAACTAACAATAGAGATGCAGGAGAAGGCAAATACTCCTTGTCCAGGGCTTTGATCTCTGTAACACAGCTGCCATCTTGCTTAAAAAAAGAGAAAAGTTATCTGGAAACAGAAATGAGGGAGAGGAAGGTGGAGAAGCAAATGCAGGGAGCATAGAAAGAAGTTGATGGGTCTCTGGCACATTTGGCCTGCATGTTCAGGAGAATGGAACACAAGTGCAGCTCTGCTGTTCTTCGATTCAAGAGGAGAGCAGGCGGCTGGTCCTGCAGGGAGGAGGACGGGGTAACTGGCAGTCAGTGCAGCGGGGAGACATTTTGAGCTGGATCTGGAGCCAGACTAACTATTGGCCAAGGTTGTCTCTGATATAACACTGCCAAAAGCAGCTCAGCATTCTTCACCTCCCTTGAGCTCCACCAGGGACAAACCTGGCCAGGCTGTGCTCAGCCCAGCTAATCCAGCTGTAGTAGGACCCAAGCTCAGCAAATCGAATGGCCTTGCGGGCACTTGCCAACCTGACACGTCTGAGTTCGTGAACTGCAGATGGTGCTGGCCCGCGTGTTTCATTTTCCCATTTCCCTCAACGTCCCCGAGCAAAGCAAGTCAAGCATGCCTTACCACAGTGCCCGGGAGACCACGGGGAGGAAGGGATCAAATTTTCCAGCTTTACCTCAAGCGTGTCACCACATCAGCAGACAACTCCTTTGCCTAATGCCAGTGTATTGTGTGTCACCTCATATTTCACACGATAGAACACAGTTCAATGATGCAAGTCCCTTCTCCTGCTGGCCGACTGGTATTTATGGAGATAGCAATTACCAGGAAGCCAGGATTTAGGGCATGCAAGGGCTGGTGGTGGCACAGAGCCCTTGCTGCTAGTGGGTGGGATTCCTTTACCTCTCCCTGAACTCCAGCCAGGCCACTCAGCACATCTCCAGCCACAAGAAGTTTGCAGCTGTTTTGGTTTGAAGCACCAGAGAAGGGGGAGAAGTGGGGGAGGCTCTATCAGCTCTTCCCAGGGAGTGCGGTTCAGTTCCTCGCACCTCATCTTTGGTCAGGAAACCGAGATGGGGATAGGCAAAGCTGCTGAGCCTACTTAGACAGAATACCTCAAGAAAACAAGCTGAGCCAAATTATGTCCTATTAACTTCTTCCAGCCCACCATCTTCCACAGCTATGCTGCAGGGAAAGCAGGTCAGCACTTGGACCACTACCTTGGTCCCCTGCTACTGAATACCTCCTGGTCTCTAGTGTGCTCTCGTTCGCAACGGTGGAGAAAGCCACTACTGTTAGCTGGGATACTGAAGCACCGAGAATAACCCAGATTCAGGCACCCTAAGTCACACCATGGTCCTTGTGTTCAGTGTTTCCTGATGGCTGAGTGCTTCTGATGGCCTCTCCTACAGACTTTAAGAAAGACGCAGTGGACAGAAGCCAGGGTGGACATTCCCATGCAAGGAAAATGGAGTGGCTGTGTCAGGATAACCAGCCAGCCTGGACTGGCACAGGCTGAATCCATCACTCCTTCAGCTACAGCAATTTGAACATGGGTCTCTTTTTTCCCTGCAACTCAGCTCAGGGCTCTAGGGACTCTGAGCCCTCTATGGTCAATGGTGGGTGTACTCCAAGTATGGGAAGTTGTGACCACCTCTGCAAAGCACAGCCAAAGGGCACTGGACTATCTTTCCCAGCAGGGATGGAACAAGGACAGCAAAGGACAGAGATGGGGCCATACACCCTGGAGACCTAGCCCTGTATAAGGCAGCATGGAGGTGGAAGATCAAAATAACCCCCTACCCACTCCAACCACCGCTGCCATCGTTCACAGTGCACTGGATGATCTTCTCCCAGCAATGGGGGTCAGTGGGGATTTCAGGGTGCAGATGATTGAGGGGGATATTCACTACTGCTGCAGACCAGCTGGAGCCCACAGGCAACAGCTGAAGTGGCCTAAAGCCAGCCACTGGGACATCGGTGGGAGGTAAACTAGTGGAGTCTGGGCTGCATGAGTCATCCAAGGTCGCACATCCATGTCTTCAGAGGGACCAAACAAGGAGAGCTTGGGGGAAAACTAATTGTCAAATCAGCGTCACTCTCCCTTGCCTGTTTCTTCATGTGTAAACCAGGGACAGTCAGACGTGCTTCCCGTGAGGCCTCGCTCTGCGGAGTGGAAGTTCACAGTAAAAGTGTTTCTAGAGACACTGTAATTCTTTTATCCGAGCAACAGGGAGAAAAGAGAAGCAAACGACAGCAGTGCCTTTCTTGGAGCTGCCGTTCTGCTGTTCCTTGCAACCCCTCTGTTATGATTTCAGATGTATGGATTGCTTTTTTTTTTCTTAACTGTGATGCTATTTAAGGCAGAAAGGGGATTTCATTACCTCCCCATGGCCATTCTCAGCTGCAGCTCTGACCCCCCATCCCCGCCTTGGTCTAATAAGTCTTTTTTTGCTTGGTCTAGTTTCCTTCACTGTGCTCTTACATCATCTTCGAACTTATCTCAGATTCTAGCATTTCACATTTCTAAGCACCTCTGAGAATAGCAATAAACACCATGTACGGCAGTGTCTTGGCATAATATGTCAACTGCAGGCAGCAGTCCTAAGCAACAGAAAACCGGTCTAGAAATCTAAGATTCATTCTTCAGAGGATACCCACTTGCTAGCCACTTGGCACCAGTTCATTAAGAAAATGAGTATTTACAGTTCCCGAGTCTACAGGAAGATCTAGGCCAAAAAAGTGAGGATTTGTTAAGTAGGAACCTGCTCTGATGTGCCCTCTGCTGCTCCCAAACAGCATTGAATTTAGCAGGATCATTCCTTCTTTGCCTCTTGCTTCAGAATGATTTATGTCTAAATGCTATTCATTATAAAGCAGAGTCAGACTACTTCTGTGCAAGATAAAACTAATTATGCAGAATTTCTGACTAGATTTTTTTCACTATTTCATTGATTCTATTTACATTGTAATGTGCAAAACCCTATTCATGTCTTTATTAGCCTGACTTGTTTCCTACATTTATGAAAAAGATCTTTCTTTGATAACAGTTGTTATTGCTGGAATGAATGTCAGACCATGATCTACTGTAATACATCTTTCTGAATTGCCTTCTCTAATTCCATTATTTGAAAAAAATACCACCTAATTTAAAGAGATAAAACCTTCTGGAAGTGAAACATTGCCACTAATTAGGATAACAAGAACACAGGTATGAGTTGCTGGGGATACTGGAGTCCAAGCTTCTTTTTCTAACACAATCACAGGCATCTTTTTCTGGAACAGTCTTCCTTCTCTTTCTGAAATTCTGCTGCTTTGGGGGAAACTATTGACATTAATCTCCTTACCTGTGATTCGCTCGGGAAAAATACTGAGCAGGACTCAGCAGCTCCAGATTCAGGTCCTGGTTTTGCTATAAATACCCTGTGTGACCTTGAGCAAGACACTATTGTTCTGTGCCTTGGTTTTTCCATCTGTAAAATGGCAGTAATGATGCATCCTGTGTTTTATTGCCAGCTCTTACATTATGCATATCTGCAGGGGAACTGCTCACTGAATCTTTTCATGGCTTGGTTCCTCATCTCTAAAAGAGGAACAACAATACTTCCCTTGCCTACTTATTTTGACTACAATCTCTTCATGTATGCATGCACTTGGAGTACTGTGGGACTCTGCCAGTATGCAAACACCACATTTCCCTCCTCTCTTACTCCAGATACGGTACTGTTTGACCCTCAAAGCTGGGTTTGCAGGGTGGCTTTGAGCTAACTGCCCTCAGCACTCCAGCATGTCAACTGTGGTGGCTTAACTTCTCAAGGAAATCTGCTATATTAGTAACTGAACTAATTGACTTGCACTAAAGCACATGAGAAGCACTCACGGAGCATACTGTGCTAGCTAAATTGGAGGGTAACATTGCTGCTGTGGTCAACAGCAAACAGCTAGGGGACAGAAACATCTTGAATTCACACTGCTGTTTCTGTGGATGAACATCTAACCACTGCTGTACATCCAGCCCCACAACTTTTGCTCAGCTAAAACATACATCCATAATAGCTAGGTATCCCATCTTGATCTAAAAATCTTTGGATACATATCTTACAAGAAAGAGACCAGTAACAAATTTTTACATTTGATACATCAATTTAAGTATAGAATATCTTCACACGCCTACTGGAGAGGTAATTAGGATAAGCAGAGATATAAATGCCTACAATGAGCAATCTTTCATCTTTGCTGCAGAGGTGACCTAACACCATGGTGACACAGAAGATTTAATATACTGCCCAGCTGAGGAAAGGAATTTTTCACTATATTAGATGACAAAGTTGTTCCATTGTTTAAGTACCACAGGCATTATTAGCCTGTCACGAGACTGGGGTACGAGCTCATAGACCATAACTCTCACATCTGCCTTTGAACAAGGTTGCCTGTCTAATTATGTATGTGAAGTATGTCTGCCTGTAAACACCAAATTCTTGCAGCTGAATTTTGATTAAAAAATTCCTCCCAGCCCTCCAAGCAGACACAGCAGTCTTCACTGCCTAGGCAGCTTGAAGTAAAACTTGATTCCACCTGGACTGATTGCATTTCAGTATCAGAAGGGGAGTACAGACACATTTTCAGGATCCATTTTTCAGTATGCAGAAGAGCAGTTGAACTCAAGGCAACATTTGAGTGTAGAGCAAAAAAGGATAGAGCCCATTTAGAGATGTGAATTTTTCTCTTTCTAATTTAAACATCCATTACCTATGGTCTCTGCATGACCAACTTATTCTTTTTCAGATGTTCTCCTCTAATTCATTAGATTCTACAGTCTGCTATTAAAATTCTGGTAAAGTTAGATCAATATGAAAAGACAGTTTGTTCAACTGCAGTTTTCCATAAAGAGTACATAATGCCAACAGAATCACAGAATCACCCAGAGAAAATAACAGTTCTCCTCTGTTTCTGCTTCCAATGGGTGCATTCAGATTATAGCTCATCAAAATAAAGGGATTATGGGCAACTATGTCCAATTTTCTTTTAAGAAAGTTGGAATATCAAGAGCTGGTTAAGAAACCAAGAGACTGAATTTTTAAAATAGTTTAGGCGAGTCTTACATCTCACTGCCTTGCAGCACCACCTACAGAGAGGCTGTCAGAATCACAGCCACTGCCAGAACGGGAAACTCCCAGTTCCCTGGACAAACAAACCCTAATTCAGTGATTAACACAGTCTGGAAACTGCCAGTTTGACAGCCCTGAAGCCTGAAAATCTTCTGCTACAGGATAAAGGCAAGAATGTTGTCTATTTTTCCAAGAGCTCCTCAATTCCCATGCAGAAAATGGACCTGTAGCAATAACAGAGCTAACCCAGCCACTTTGCTGAGTTCTTCTTTAGAAACTTCCCTGCAGAAGAACTTTTCTGGCAATCCAATGTCCCAGCTGCAAAAGGATGGTGGGATTTTCCAGGGTAAAATGCACTTAATGGTCCATTAATGCTACCTTTGGCACAAGCCGATTGTTCTGTCTTCAAAAGACTGCAATATTTCACCTCCTCTGCACATCTACTCAATTACACAAGATAAAATGTCGTGGGGATTGACCTTCATCTGATCACCGAAGCATAAGGTCTGTTTGCCCTTGATGTAGCCTGGGTAGCTAAACACTGGTGATACAGAGCCTGGACTGCAAGAAAGGAGTTTGCAAGCACAGTTTAAAAGCTGGCTTTTGAAATATGGCTCTGATTATCTTCTCATTTAAAAAAAAAAAAAAAAAAAAAAAAGCAAAAAGCTTAGCTATTCTCCTCAAAATAGAATGTTCTTCTGAAATATGGAATATTTTTGTCTTCCTCCAGAAGCCTGATCCAAATGCCACGGTAGTAACTGGAAAGTTCCCACCATTTTGGATCAGGCCCTGGCTGTGGGAGGTGGTGGGTGCAGGAATGTGTGAGTGCAAGTAGCATTGCTATCGCATTGCTCAATGAGAACATGAGACAAGAACAGGCATTCAGAAAGCAGATAAGAGGGCAAAGAATGACACAAGCTCTAAACCTATGGCAATGACCTTTAGCACCAAGAAGCAATAGCCCAAAATATTAACAGTATATGCTTATAGAGATATATTTAGGGATATGTGCTGTCTTGGGAGGTGAAAATATGATCATTTTTATGAACTGATCAAGTGCTACCTTATAATGCATTTGTTTGCCCATGCCAGGCCTGTAGGAAAGATATTCCAGGACCTCATTCCTCTGATAGTTAAACATTTTCTTCTAATTTCCAGCTAAATGCCTACATTTATTCATTACCAGGCAGAATAACTCTACTATCTTTTCTCTGTTTAGAAAACTAGTTACCTTTTAAAGTCATCAGGATACTCTGGCACTATCTACCTTCAATAAATTCATGTTGTATTTTAGCCCATTTACATCTGCCATCATGTCTGGTATTATTCTTTCCTGCTAAATTTATCCAAAAGTCTTGTGTTTTATTTGGATCAGACTTCAATAATTTTTCCCCTTTTAAAATGCTGGAACAATTTTTCCTGCTCTCAAATTGTGTCGTGTCACTCCTGCAGTGATCTGTTACACAGCCAGATACAATCTTGATAGGCCAGTGCTGTTAGAGGTCTGGGTCAGAAATGAGAATATTTCAGTGGAAGGGGCGTATAATGATCATGTAGTCCAAATTATCATCACATTATGATCTTTATGTTTTGTTCCACTTGGATGAGATAATTTCTATCTCCATGCATTCATTTCCTCTATGTACATTTCCACTATATATTTTGCATTCATTTGCGCCCTGCCTCTCTGCCTTTCATCACCCTACCTCTTCTCTCCTTGGTCTCCTGGTATGTACGCCCCAAGACATTTCGCTATTTGTTTTAATTTCCTTTGCAAGGTCTAACTCGGCTTTGTTTCTGGCACATTTCCCTTTATGCCTATACTTCCTAAATTCAAAGATATAGTTTTCTTTGATTAATGCTTTTTTCCATTCCTTCTACTCCCTTTGCTTATTCTTAATATCCACTTTGAAGTGGTTATTCACCAAGTTAAGTCTGGACCTTTTCCTTACAGAGTTTTATCCTTCTGTGTACAGGTCCTAAATACTTTTATACTCTCTGCTTAAATTCCAAGCCTGCCCAACATTCAAACCTTTTTAAGATGTTAAAAATCAGAAAGTAAAAGACATTAGTTGCTGGTGTATACCAACTTCCAGTCCATTAGGCTTCCCATTTGGGTCATGTTCACCATCCCACCACATGAGATATTTCTCAATATCCCAATATTTGAATGGGATATCAAATATCCCAATATCCCACTCAAAATATCCCAATTTTTGAATGGCCGGAGACAGATATTCCAGCTGGTTTTCTCTGTGCTTGCATCCAGAGCTAAAAGATCATGGGGAGACCGCTGATGGCCGGAGAAATTCCTCTCGACCTACAGCCACAGCAGCAGTGCCAAGAGAAGGTCATTAGCTGAAACCGTTCTCATAGAATAAAAAATTGTTACAGTAGATTAAAAATTAGCATGAAGAAATGAAGTACGTACATATATTTTTAAAACCTCTGTCAGGCAGCCAAAATGAAAACAGCTTTCACCAGACCACGAAAAATGAAACGCGTGCGTTAGTCCTTGTATGACTGGAGCTTATTTCCTTGCTAAATTCCAAGTTTCGGGTCTCTCCCGCTGAGGCAGAAGGGCTGCTCAAGAAAACTCCCCAAATGTCTTATAATAGCAAAGGAATATTTCTTTCTATTTCTCACTGTACAAGTTTGCCCAGGCGGTTAGATAAAACGGGGTAACATTTCCAGAAAATGTGGTTGTGATTATAGTCACTGTTTCTACCATATGTGTAAATATGTGTAAAACGGGTTGTTTTGGGGGGTTTTTTGAGGGTTTAAGCTAGGGAGTCTCCGATGAGCAGTGTGCCCCAGCTGCCCTGGCCATGCCGGGCTGTGGCTGCTGCTGTTTTCACCAGGGACACGTTGGACGTCCTTCGGGGTGCGGGTGTGAGGTGCGGAGCTGGCAGGGGGTGTGCGGGAGGGAGCCCCAGCCCCATCTTTGTGTCACGTCTGCCCCGCACAGGGGGACCCAGACTGGCCTGGCAGAGCAGCAGGGGAAAACATCATTTCAGTTCGCCTTATTGAAAAGCCTCTTTCAGAAAGTCAAACTCAATATCGTCATTTTAAATGGTTTGTTCATTTTCAGGGAATATCCCGATTTTTGAATGGCTGGAGACAGGAAAAAGAGCTGTGCAAGGTTTTTTGGGAAAAGGAAAATTAATTGAAAAGAAAATCAGGGGGAAGATAAGAGGATTCAGAATAAAAAAAAAATAAATGGGCAAAGAGCCATCAAACCAAAATGGTCACACCACAGTATTTTGAACAAAATTTATGTCTTTTGAGGACGCTTGTCAGCAGTGAGAAGGAGCGAGTTCACTGAAGAAGCCATGGGAACGTTAGGGCTTCTTTATTCTTTTCCCTGCCAGGGCCCCAGCCACCGGCCAGGGAGCCCCGGGACAGGTGCGGGGAGAGGGCGGCTGCCAGGG
>NW_010305041.1:772-1038 GCF_000700745.2 Antrostomus carolinensis | reverse complement strand
GACATGCTGGCCGCAGCTCTGAAGCTTGAAATTGTTTTATAGCTGTCAATGGACTTTTAAAAGCTATTGATGGACTTTTCTGCAGCAAGCCTGTTTCAGGATCAAAAGGGACTTTCAGATATGCCAAAGAGGAACATCTTCAGTCCATGGACTTTTCCTGAAACTGAGCTGCTTGGACTTGGACTTTCTTTGCATTGTGTTTGCATTTTCTTATATTGTAAAGTAGTTTTAGTGATTTCATAGCATTTTATGTTCTACAGATGAAG
>NW_010305041.1:0-648 GCF_000700745.2 Antrostomus carolinensis | reverse complement strand
TTACCTCACGAAAGCCATGAAACTGTTTCACAAATGAACCACAAGAACTTGAAAGGTGACATGTCGCAGACATCTTTCATGAGAAATCCTTTCTTAGGATTTCTGAGTGCTGTAGCTTCAGCGACAAAGGTAAACAAAGATTATCTGCTGCTGTGGAATGCCACAGGTGCATTTGTGATTGGGCCATCTTGTATGTTTATCATTAATGGCCAATGGACTAAGCTCTCGAGGACAGAGTCGGAGAGAGCTGCATTTGTTTGGATTCCTTTCTTGTCTATTCTTAGCTTAGCAGTCCTCGGGAGAAACTCTCTCCTTCCTTCTCCTTTTTAATATAATGTAATATATACTTATTATAACATAATAAATTAAGCCTTCTGATGAAGTCAGCATCATCGTCTCTCTCTCATTCTGAAAACCCTCCTGAACACTGCTGGTGACCCCGACTTGGGAAGGACACTCACTTGGTGAGACCAGAGGAGCATTGCTGCGCTGGGTAAAAACCCCGAGTGTATGCATTGGTCGCTTCACAAGTGACCACAGAAGTGGATTCTAGCCAGGAGCTGAAGAACTGAAGATCCTGATTTGGACAGAGTTCACAGCAAGGCTGACCACAAAGGGAACCTTCTGAAAGCCTCCAGGAAGATGGCT
>NW_010305039.1:51912-88745 GCF_000700745.2 Antrostomus carolinensis | reverse complement strand
GCACGGCCACCCCCTGCTCTCCCCGCAGGCAGAAGGGGCCCCCTCGGTGCCGCCTTCGCTGTCCATGTTGCAGCCCAGCTGGCAGGTGCACCCGTCTGAGCCTCTGCCACAGCACCCCTTGCTCACCTGGGAGCTGCATGGATGAGGCCGGCAGCTTCTGCAGCCAGAGCCTCGGTCACTCAGATCAGACCGACATTTGGGTAGCATGAGCGAGGGTGACCAGGTCACTAATACCGTCTTGCTTGCAGTGTTCAGATTAGTGCTTACACAAACACTTTATCGATAGTCTGGAAACTGCTAAGTCAACTTTCTCAAGTCCTGAGTGTCATCAGTCTTTGTAAGCACCACTTTATTAAGTGGGGAATAAGCCAGCTCCGGGTGGGCGCCAGTGTAAGACATTGGGGTGTTTACTTAACCTGCAAGCTCTCCTACAAAAACAGTGCTAAAAATATCCAGGAGCGTTGTGCAACGGATGGAATGGTAACCAAAAGGGAGAGTACAATCATGCTTTAATTTCCTAACCTCCCTGGGAAGGTCTCAGGCTGCTTGTTTTCAGTGATGCCTATAACTGGGATATTCTCAGTCAAGATTTTTATTAAAACCAAACTTAGCCATGGACCTATGCCAAAAAGTGTTTTGTAGTCAAAGAAATTGTGTTATCTTCTTTTAAGTGTCAAATTCTGGCCTAATGATTATAGGAACTAGTGATGGTGTTAGCACTTTCTCCCTTTACTACCCTAAGTTTCTTCTTGCTGTATGTGTGTTCCTGGAATTTTTTTTTTTCCCTGGTAATGAGCATTACTGTAAAGGGTGGTATCTGGTAACATGGTTGCAATTAGGACATCTATATGTTGGTTGTTTTGTTTTGTTTTGTTTTTTTTTAAAGTATTACAGATACTTTGAGATCACCAGTGTTGCTGCTATACTTTTCGTGCAGTATCTGTAGTCTGTTTCCTGGCAAAGCTGAAAGGTGTTTTATTAAAATGATCATGCTTTGGGGGAAAATTAAAACAGTTGGCCTTAGCATTGTGTTTCCTATTTCAGTATTTCACAGCTGCTTTTAAACAGACAGCTTTAGTTTACATGAAGTTAGTGTACTGTGTTTTTATACAAAGACTATTTCCATAACTGACTCTAACGGTTCATGGCCCAGTTAGAAATGTGTTTTAGCCACTGTGCTCTTTTGGAAGCAGCACAAGCGTGTGCAGCCATGTGGCAGTTTGGTGTTTGGTGGTGAAGTGTATCTCAGTACCAGTTATTCTACAATTTCCAACTATATATTAGGTATGGCTAAACATGCTGTAAAAATGTTGTATTTGCAGGCCTAAGAAGGACATAAATTATATTACAGTCTGGACAAAGTTGTAACACAGAAGGAAAGAAATAAAACCTGCCTCTTCTGGCACTAAACTAGCCTCAACTATCAGATCATCCTTCTTCCCTTTTTACATCCATATCCTTCTCAAATATTTCCTCCTCTGGCCCAGGAAATTCGTTTTGAAGAATGCAGAAGACCCTGGTACAAGATGGAGGAGTGTAGTATTGTGTAAATGCTGCTTTTTTGCATGTGTATTCAAAGACAAAGGAAAAAACCCAAGAGCAATACTGTTACAACAACCAGAGGAGTCAGGTGGGCTAATGAACCAGAATTCTATGAAAATAATATCAGGTTGTGTAAAAGCAAGGATTTTCCTTTAAAAGGGACAAAATTTTGCCCCCTACTCTCCCCACTCCTCAAAATACTAAAACCCCAAACTCTTGTAATGAATAATTTTCCCATGAGTTGACTTTAAAGTTGCACTAATACTTCCCCTCTACTCACTATAAACATCCTCGAGGAGCACCATGACCCTCACTACTTGCTTTGAGTATGGAAATCAGAAAGTGAACTATTGTGTTTCTATTTAGCTTTGATAGTTGGGGGGAAAAGCGGATTTTTAAATTGCTGCAGGTGGGCCCTAGGACTGTGTCTGAGCTACCACAAGCCCCTGGGGAAGCCTGAGGGGCTGCAGGGCTTCTGGGATTATCAGAAATGTTGCAGTTCAGATCCCCTCATTCCCCTGTCCCAGGCCTGGAGGGAGGATCGGTGGGAAATGCTCTTGAGCTGGCTTCCACAGATTTTCCCTGGGGACATGTCACCACAGCTGGGAACTTTGCTCCTGCTGTCTTACCCAGACTCAGCTGGCAAGAGCAAAGGTGATAGTTTAATTTCAGTGCTTTTCAGTTGCAATACAGTCAAGCTTATGTTTCTAATGCTTTTTTGCATTGTTTCAGCACCAAACACCCCCTGTTCCCTTCTTGGAGAGCTGTAGAGCAAACGATGTCCTTCCAGAAAGGCCTGTGTTTCTCAGTGGAATTTAGCTGTGTTCTCTCAGCTGGCTTGCTCTGTCCTGGCACATAGAACACACCGCGGTCTCTGCTAGCTGCTGTCAGAGAAAAATCTTCGGAGCTTTGATTGGTGCCAGTAAACAAATGTAATTCAGGGGAAGTTTCCAACTTTGTATTTTGTCATAGAAGCAAATATAGACCTTAATAAGGACTAGTATATCAGAAGGGCAGTTATTCCATGGAAGAACTACAAGTTACAAAGTGTAATATCACTAGGACTGAGATTAGAATAAACTATTATAAATTATACAAATGTTAAAGGAGTTGAACTGCAGGATATCTCTGGAGTGGAAATCTGTTTCTGAATTCTTATTTTTAAATGGCGATCTGATTTTTCTAAGCATGAAGTCAGCAATTCTGGATCCAGAAACTAATTTCATATTAGGAGACATTTAGTAATTGTGGAAGCAATGCAAGAGCTAGTTTAAGAGTACCTTACTTGTCCTTCCACTACAGACTTCTGCAGTTTTCCATTGGTGTTTATAAAAAGCGGCAACCAAGTCATCTGCACACAACTATTAGTTTCTGTGGTGGAAGCCCTAGCCATAATTCTTCCAGTCTCCCAGTGCAATATGCAGCAATTAGTGCCTTCAACAGTGTGGTGTTAATGATGTTTCCAGCTTGGGGTGGGTGCTGAATGCCTGGTGCCCAGCTCCTGTGTGGTGGGAAGTCTTGCCTGTTCATCCTGTGACAAAGGGCAGGTCCTTTCCACCAAAGCTCGTCAGCAGTCAGCACAAGCGAATGCAAAGCAGCCGAGTCTGATTTACCTTTTATCCCACCAGGTTCTTCAGCAGCATAAAAATACTGACACAATGGTGGCTTTGATGAAGGTTTATGAAGAAGAAGACGAAGCTTATCAGGATTTGGTCACCATGGCAACACAATTCTACCAGTATTTACTGCAGCCCTTTAGAGATATGCGAGAGCTGGGAACACTGTACAAACTGGAAATCCTGGTATGTCTGTCTTTACAAAGTGAAAGGCTGAGGTATATAGTAGGGCATCGACTGCTCTTGGAGCAGTTTAAGCTCAAATCACTTAACATTTCCCACTTCTGTCTTTACCAACTTTTTTTCCCCTGCCAAGCTACCAAACACGGCTAAGAAATTCAGAGTGAGTGCAGAACCACTCTCAGAGGACCTCTGAGTCTGAGGTACTGCTTGAATAGAACTGCAGCTGTCTTCCCATCAGTGTTCCAGCTCTCTGTGGTTTACTCTGTTAGGCTGAATTTACAGAGATCTGAGTAGCCTCTGTTGTGCCACCTTCAGTGGGATTAGTTTGTGACATTGCAAATGCCGTCCTCCAGCAATGCTGATGCACCAGATTGGCTCAGTTGTGGTGGTAGAACAGAAGGCAGAGGAAACCTTATCACACAAAGCAGTTTGCTATTGCTGCTACTACCTGCTAGAAGTACAAATTAAAACATGCCAGTTCCCACTTAGATTAATTTTATGTGCATCTTAAACTGGAAGCCCATACTGAAAGTTATGATGCCCCTGGAAAAGACAGCCATCTGCTATTTTGATTTTTCCTTAAATAGTCTGTTAAAATTAAAGTGAGCTGTTTTCAAAAAGAGCTAAGTTTGGGCCAAGGTTCTTGGATACTGAAGGTGTAAACTTGTGCAAATAAAATATGCTGTGTGCTGTACTGGAAATTAAAGTGAAAACAGGAATGAATGAAATGAAGTTTGTTTCTGTGTTAAAAAAAAAAAAAAACAAAAAACAAAAAAACCCCAAAACCTCAAAAGGATATTTAGGCTCATTTGAAGTAAAATTCTTTAAAAAAACCTGTATTTGAATACTAGTCTTATACCCATGTACACTCTGTGGACTTGAAAGTACACTCCTATGTTTCTTTTCTGTGTCCCTGTTCCTGTGTGAAAGAACTGCCAAACTGGAGAACCTGACAGTGCGATGTGCTGTCAACACGTGGGGAAAAATAGAAGAGAACATTGCACGTAGAAGAGTTACTTTTAGTAACAGTGTTGGACATGATTTTTAAGATTATAGTTTAAAAATATTTTAAGAAATAAATTAATCCAAAGTTAAGTGTGAAGTTGTGATTGGGGAACAAAGGTTCTGAGTTAGCCCAGAGGATGAGGAACAGGGCAGTACATAGGCCTGAGCAGTGATCCACTTTGTGGTAGGGGAGGGGAAGGTCTTGTTTGCCACCATGCTCTGCCTTGCTCAGAATGTCTCAAGCGTAGCATAATGTGAACTGCACCACTCTGGTAACCGGTTGGTAACTGAGAATTTTGTCTCTTTGCAGAAATCTTTGCAGTATGATAATTTGGGACCTAAAAGAGTAGCAGCTTTGCAGAAAGATGCCGAAGAATGGACTAAGAGAGCTGAGAATGCTGTGTGCTCCATTCAGGATATCACTGTGAACTACTTCAAGGAAACTGTAAAGGCTCTGGCAGGTAATCAGAATGATTTACACAAAAGGTTGTGTAAATACTTGACTTAAGAGACTGAGAGCTCTTTTTATCACCTTTGCTGGTCTCTGCAGACCCCGAGGTCAGGATGAATGTCCAGCTTAAGAAAGAAGCATTTTACTCACTTAAGATTTGTATCTTTTAACTAATTTGGTTTACAACCTTGCATTTGGTTTGCACTCAAATGTTATCAAGGCCTGAGACTTATGGCTGCAGCCTCTGACAAAATCCATGCACGCTTTCAACACTCGATATGCAAACCTCAAGGATTTTAGCATATTAACTGAATAGATCACTGTGTAACTGTTAAGGCATATTTCCATGGTACAATGAAGTATTTTACTTGCATATATGAAATCATAAATTCAACCTTTTAGTCTTGTTATTTCTGAAGAAGCTTCAGAAATTGTTTAATTGTTTTAAAATGCATCAGCATTTTAGTACTGCAGCTGTAGTAGGAACACACAAGGGCTATTAGTACACTGCATTTCTCATCTTGTTGCAATGTTTTAATCTGCAGCAATGCACAAAGAGATGGAACAAGATCAAGAAAGATTTGGTAAAACTGCTTGGGCATCAGCTTTGCCACGACTAGAAAACCTGAAATGTATGTTAGCTAAAGAAACCCTTCAGCATCTGAGGGCAAGAGAGTTGTGCCTGAAACAGAAGAGAGCTGGCATTCAGAAAAACGTAAGGCCTTGCAAAGCCTCCTTTTCTGTCCTTGTTTTGTGAAGGGCTGATCAAAACCTACTGAAGTGGCCATAGAAGTAGATTTTTGAAGTCTTTGTCTATGAAATAGCTTAGATTTTTCAACATGATTTTAAGTTGTAGAAAAATGCATGTCTCCAGTTTTTTAAAATTGCTCTGGCACATATGAGGTCACTCAGCAAAGACTAAGATACATGCTTTTACAGTTGAAGTGTCATGTCAGCATTTGTGGTACTAACCTTTATAATTGTTAGTTTTAGGGAGATAAAGACCAAATATTCCATTCAGAGGACACTGCAAAATAAATATACTTATTTAATTTTAATCTTCTGATCTTCTTGATTTCATGCTATCTAACTGCTGCTAGGAGTACCTGATAATTATTTTCTAAGAGTAGTGTGCTGCACCGTATTTTGTTGTTTTCGGGAGCAGTATTATTTGTGCACATTGTAATGAAGTCTGGTACACAAGGTGAAATTACACTTTAGGTTAATAAGGCTCTCTGCTCCTCTGAGTTTCTGCTCCAAGCCTTTTCTAATGTTCTGTTGTTTCCATACCTAAGCAGCTGCCAGTTAGGCCAGGCTCTGTACAGGTACTCGTGCATCCATGCATGTTTCATGTGTGCATGTTTTGTTATTTATGCTTTTTATTTTCCATTTGGGGCTACACAGATGGAGAACCTCAGTGAACAAGAAGAGAACCTAACTGTCGTGGAAGAGCTGGAAATACAGTATTATGAAATGCAGCTGGAATTATATAATGTACAGCTTGAAGTACTGAAACATGAAGAGATGCTGCTTATTGTACAGTTGGACACTTTAAGGAGACAGATTAAAGGTAAGAATAAAGAAATATTTAAGCACCTATCCAAAACAGGAATGAGATAGCCCACTCTGTTTTCACTTAAAAAAAAGGATGATTATCACTGCTCAGGTCTCTACAGTAGAAAGCATCATTGGAAAACATTGATGCTGTGGCACCATCTGAGATTTTGTCTTCTAACTAACTAGACACTAATTTGATAACAGAAGCTTAATAAAAAAAGCCTCACTGGTAGCCCATCTTGACAGCAGCTGTGATATGTGCATGCACTAGTTTAGTGTATGGAATACCTTATATTGAAAATACTTAACTGCTCTTGTAGTTACAGGATCTATGCATAGAAACTGCGGTTATCGTGACCTGCTGAAATGAGTCCTGAAATTCATAACAAATCTATTGTAATTTAACATGTAGAAATTGCAAAATACACCCTGTAATGACAAAAAAGGTGATTATAGCTAGATGATACTCGAGTGCTGCTGTATTCCAGTTTAAGTGTCTCTTCGTAACATATTTTTGACCAAATTAGGCACCAGTCTTGTTTATGCTTATTTGTGCTTATGAATTCTCTATTACTGTACACTGTGAAGTAAACATAGCTCCTGCTTGTTGCATAATCAGAACCTGATAAATAGTAAAATAAGTCACCCGGTGTTGATCAGACCAGTCTTCAGTTTTCCAGGAAAACTCCAGTCGGTGAAGGTAGGAGTTAAAAGCACAGAGAGATACTTGAAAGAGGAAGCTAAATAACAACAAATGCTAACAGCATAAATATGATCCTGCAAAGCACCCCTGTGAGTAACATGACATGTTTGCATAAGACTTTGAAGGACCAGGCTGAGCTCTGGAGCATTACACTTTCTAATAACTAACTCACTGCCTTCAGTGGCTTTAAAAATGTCATTAGTTCTTTAAATGTTTAAATAACTGTAGCAATTTTTGGGTTTTTAAAAAAATGCCAAATGCCTTTTTAGAGAAACAGGATGAAGTTGTTTACTATGATACATGTGAAAATCCTGAGGAGCTCAAGGTCATTGAACAGACAATGGGACAACATTACGCTAACTTGTCAGAAATGACGATGCTGAGGCAGAAGACTAAGCAGTTGGAGACAAAGCGTGGGACTGTCTGTGCGAGGAGAGCCTACCTCAGGAACAAAAAAGTAAATGCAGTCCTGGAGATGTGCATTTTCTTTAGCTGGTGTCTTGACTCACAAGGGATGGACAGGAAAACTAGGGAAGCTTTGGGTGGAGCATACAAGAGATGATACGTGACTTAGTGCCGAGGCCTCCAAACAGAGAGGGGCAATGTGTTTTTAAGCCAGGTTTACACTCCACTGTGTGGTGCAAGTGCCTCTAGTTTATTAAGAGAGCACAAACTCAGATGGGTGACCCAGGAGGTGTTCCCCTATCAGTTAAACCTTACCAGAGCCCCGCTGTGGCCAGCTGGAGCTTTGCCCTGGCAGCCTTTTACAAAGCAGCTGCAGTACAGGAGGAAACCTGGCCTGCGATGAAGGAAGCTGCGGTGACAGAAGTACCCACACAGTGATACTTGCTTTACCTTTGAATGGGAGGGAGGGGGAAATTAAGCTGCTGCAATTCTCTCGTCAGCCTCTTAGTTCTGTGCAAAGGGCAGTTTTTTCCTGTTTCCCATTCAGAGCAGAACACTAGGAAGGCACAAGTGAGAGCACAGTTGACTCTCCTGAACCTTCCCAGTGAGCTGAGCTTACTTTACACCTGCACAGTCCTGCTGGGGCAGAGAGCAGAGCTTAAGCTCAAGTCTGTCTGGCCTTTTACTCCTCAGTAGCCTGGACAAAATGGGAATGACATTGGAAATGTTTTGTGGGCCGTCATTGCCTCTTGCTTGCAACTGCTTCCTCGGCGAACGCTTCCTTTGCTTCTGTTTTCATTCACTTAATTGCTGTCTTTTGGTTATGTAACACTAAAGCCAAATGCCAGATGATTTGCAAATGCTTACCCAGCCATGTGGATAATCCCACTCTGTACAGTGACAAATAGCGACTCCCAGAGAAAACATTGAAGCCTGCAGCTTCTCTGCGGTGCTTTGTGACTAACAGAAGGTAGCCCTGTTAGGCATTCATTGTGCTTCCCACACCTTTGCTTCCCTGGCTTTTGTACTCGGGAACTATGGCAAATAAGGGGTGGGGGAAGGTAGCCTTCTGTTTTTGTAATGCCCTCCTAGCTTCTCTCTTACCTTCTTCTTCATGTCTTTGCACCCCTTCACTCCAGCTGCTACCTGGGTGAAATTTCTTCACAGCTTGTTTCTGTGCTTTTTTTTTTTTTACTTTTTCTTTCTTCTCTCTTTTTTTCTCTCTAAGAATAAGACAGAGGAATTGTTTCAGATCTGGATATGTTTCCTCTGCAGCATGAATAACCCTATCACTAATTAGGAGAACAAAAGATCCCATTGGCTTTAGCTATGAAGGAGTCCTACAGATTTCACCTTCAGGGTCTCACATCTGCCACTAGTTGAGCTTAGCCATCCTTCTTGGCACAGCCAAGCACTCGGCCTTGGTCACTGTCACTCCTGCTTATGCACAGGAGTTAATGGCACAGATGATGCACAGAAAATGTGAACTAACCAAGGGTTGCATGAATTTTGCTGTTCTACCAGGATCAGTGTGAAGCAAGCCATCGGCAGAGACTGCAACAGGCAGAAGAGAGCAAAAAACGCTTCCAGCAGCATCACAGCATACAGATAGTGAGTACTGAATAGCAGCCTTGGGGAATCTGGCAGCTGATTGTTTTCACGCACTAAGGCTCACTTACTTGTGTTTTAATGCAGAAGAGAGACAAGCAAAAAGAGGAGGAGAAAAAGAAAAAAGCTTGGATAAGCCAGGAACGTCAGAAAACACTGGAGAGGCTGAAAACATTCAGGGAGGCAAGTATTGTGAACTACAGTAGTCCTAAATGGAGTCAAAACACAATGTCAGAAAGTAGCCATAGCTCACATGTAGGCACGGTCCAAATCAGAGACCAGCATTTGGATAGCCTCATCTAGGACTGTGTGTAATGAGTCAAGAGAATTAAATCCACTAAGGGTATAGTTTCCAGGTGCAGAACGTGTTGCAAAGAATGCAAGTAAGGAAATGGTTTTGAAAGAAATACCATTTAAATATGTTCAGGATTGAATTTTCTGCTTGAATGAGTAGGACAGGTCTGTACTCTGTGGCTTTTTGTCTCTTTGGGGTTGGTATTTTGGCCCATCCCATGGAGGTGTGACCTCCTGCCTTACGATTTGTTTTTCAGAAGTGTCCAGCTCATGTTGTTCTGAAAACATCTCGTTCCCAGCCTCTCAGTCCCAAGTTGCCACGAAGCATCACTCAGCAAGCTGCAGTACTGGCCTCTCCACCTTCATTGAGAGCAAGGGCAGCTCTGGAGCAGCCAAAGAGCATACTGCTAGTAGAAGCCAAAGAATCCAAAGCTTCACATCAGAATACCCCTGCAGATATCCCTGTCCAGATTTTTTTTACTGATGGTGACACAGAGCAACAAAAGCACAGCAAGGGATTGATGGTCTCTCCATCCTCACCACCACCTCCTCCTCCACCTCCGCCCCCTCCTCCATTGCCCCCTCCTCCTTTTTTTTTCCCCTTACCTCTCCAGTTAAAGCCACCATCAGCAACAGAGGATAAGCCACTTCCTCTTAGCTCCGGTAGCCCCACAGAAAGCTCTGCACTGCACAAACAGGATGAGTCATCCAGGAGGTCTATAAATAATTACATAGGTAAGAAGGCTCACATTAACTGGTGTTTTTTTCTTAATTTTCTGGTCTTCTTCAAGAGAATGAAGGTCTTGGAAAGCTTAGTCTAGGGAACCACACACAGTAAGACTGACCATAACTCAGGATGTTAAATGGGTAACAAAGATTTTTGTATCCCCTTTTGATACACTTCACAGGGTCCTGATGCTCAGAGTGCGTGACTCGGTGTTTTTGGGGGAGTGCTGTCAAATTGGACAGGTCAATGTTTTAGGACATTAGAACTTGAGTCTTTGCTGGAATCCTACATTTATTAAGTACAACCTTACAAGTTAGTTTAAATCATGCTTAATCACAGCACTGCTAGTTCTGTGGAGATCCTAATTGAGGACTTGCATTTCTTTTGGCACTGAAAATCCCATTGCTGTAATAGGTAGGAAGGTGCCACAAGAAATTCCAAGGAGAGGGGGTTATTCATGTTGTTTGGTGAGAAACAGTTTTGATTACCAGGTTTGTTCTTGCAACAATTTTGCAACTTTTGAACTGAATGTGGTATTTTGACTGAGGATTAATCACCTGTCCAGTCAGAAGACCACTGTGGGTAAATTTGTGGTTGTACTAAGGCTACACTTCATTGTTTGATTTATACACTACAGAGCTAGCAGCTGGGCTGCTTGCATTTCTAAGGTATGCACAGCCTGTGTCCACTTACAATTTGCTTGGTTTCTAAATAAAGGTTTCTTAAGAGAATTCATGCGGAATTCAATCAGGATTTGAAAGGAAGATGGATAGCTTTGGCCTACTAACATTCCTAGGGCCAAAATTCTGCTCTGTTACACCTCTGCTTTGTTAGTGAGATCATGCAGGTGAAATTGAAGGCTGAACTCTGCAATTGAAACTGTAGCTTGAATGAGAATAGATCTCAGCAGCCTCCCAGGGCTGTACTGGTTACATCCTGCTAACAGGCTTATTTTTTATCTCTGAAGCAAGCAGATATTTTGACTATGTCAGGGAGATTGATGTAAGTTGGAAGGCAGCAATTTTTTATTGTCATTTTTCACAGTGGAGCTTATGCTAGAATGAAGCAGATCTTTGAATGTGGTACATTCCTTTTCTGACTATTCACAATACATCTAAGCTGCCTTTGTATCCTCTCAGTTAAGAGGCAAACCACAGGCAGAAATAGCAAGGAAAGTTCAGCATTTTCAGTTCTTCCAAGGTGTGGGGAAGTACAAGCAACTGAAGGGCTGAGATGCAGTCAAGTTACCATGACAAACTGCTGTGTATCCTGTGGATCAGTGTGCAGACTTCAGTCCAGGGGGTCCATGGGATAGCTCTACCACAGATACTCTTAAGAAGCTTCGATTAGCAATGGCAGTTGTACACCGGAGTAGTCTGATTGCTACTGGAACAGCCTTACTAGTAGCTAATATTTACTACCATTCACAGCCTAACATTGATGTCCTTTCATTATTTTTGAATAAGAAAAATCCTTTTTTGTTTATTGGAGAGATCTGATTGGTTGTTTTCATGAAGAAAACCAGCATGTTAATTGCTGTAATAGTAACTGGTAAAATACTGCCACAGGAACTTACTGAAACAGCTTCATAAACAGGTTAGTTTTGGTTACACATGGACTACTCATTTCTTTTCACATGAAAAGCCAGGAGAGGTTCATATTCTGGTGTTGAAAATCCTGTCTGTAATGTGTTAACATACTTTCCAAGTGAAACTTCTTTTATAATTTGTTAGTCTGACTAGTCTTTTACCAGGCAGCCCCATTTGATTAATAGACTTAAGACTTTCTTACTTGAAGGCTTTGTAAGACAACTTGGTGGATCTCTGCTTGATCCTTTGCTGGCATCTCGGTCTCCGAAGGTACCACAGGATTTATCAGAGTGTTAAATTTCAAGTGCTTGATGTTAATCGCAAAACCTTCTGCGCGTGGCAAAGATACTTCTAGCTGTGAGGCACAGATGGTCTGAACCTGTGGCTGTAGGAGTCGACTGCTGTCCAGGGAAACTGCCTTCCTGTCTGACAGTCTGAAGCTAGCAACAGAGAATCCAACAGAAGGAGTAAACGCAAATTACAGCGTGTATCCAGAGAACTAGTGGAAGCTCTCTCAGTATGATGTCCTTTATGGTCTGAAGTTCAGAAACATATGCCTGAGATTTAAATCATGTTGTAAAATGGGAATTATTTTTTAAGTCCATACAGAAAAGAGCTGCCTGCCTGCCTGCTTAGGGCCTGATCTGGCTCCCACTGACTTCAGTGGTACAGTTTCAAGCCCTTCTACTCAAATCCTTTCATTTTTCCCTTGGCTGAGCAAAAATGCAATTGACAGTCTCAGCAGGCTTCTGAGCAAGCTAGGAGGAATGGTAGATTGTTTCTAATACAGAATACAAGAGATTTTTAGGGTCAGTGAAATTTTTTTGAAAGCCTATAAAGTTATAATGAAAAAGAAGCATCCTCCCTTGTGTATAATTTCTTCCTTATAGTACAACTTTGTGTAATATTGAAAAGGCATTGGATTCTCAATTCAAGATATAAAAGCTTCTAACTGCTTTTTAAAAGCAGTTCCAGAGTCTGGTGTTGCAGAAGCTTGAATGAATCTGTGCCAGAACAGTCCATTCTTTAGCAAAGATGAAAGGAAAAGCCCTGAACACTTGGGTAGGGTTTTATACCTCTGAGTGTGGTTGTCTTGTTCTTTCTTCTGGTAACAATAGATTTATCTGTTGCAGGTTCCATGGATGAGGTTTTGGCTTCTCTAAAACGCAGTGAAGTTCATCTTCGCAGAGTGGAACCGCCAAATCCGTATGCATCTGTAAAAGACAACATCCTTTCTGCCATAAGGCAAGGAGTTAAACTGAGAAGAGTGAATCGAGATACTGAGAAAGATGTCAGTAAAGGATCCTCTAATGAGCTAGAGAGAAGCATTAAGGCAGTCATCCAGAGAATTAAGAAAGTGTCTGCTGATTCTGAAGAAGAGGAGAACAATGATCAGAATAATGGAGAATGGGACAGCTAACCTATTCAGAGTAACAGACTAACTGACTGGAACAGCGTGTGTGTCTCATTTTGCACGTTGTAGAAGACTGTCCCTTTCAGAATGAAAGCACAGTGTGATTGTGTGTGTTCTTATAGTCCAAAATGTCTTGTGAAGTAAAAGAATCCTGTTGATTTTCTATAGGAGCTGAAGATTCTTATTTTTGCATGAGAAATGATACTCCAAATTATACTTGCATTAATAGGTATTTTTGACTCAGCCGTGTAGAGCTTTCACCACATCTGAAGACAGCTAAAAATGCTGGATTGAAACATACGTTATTTAGGTTGTTACTATGCAGTAGGTAATGCTAATACAACAGTTTGTTATAAAGTGTGCACTTATGAATGGACTTGATAATGCTGATTGTGAAAATGAGTATCAAGTTTTAAATAAACACCACTGTAGTAATTACTGAAAAGTTTACTTTTTATCTGGAAGCTTAAGTACAGAGAATTTTTAGATGCTAAATGTTTTTCATACATCTACATTTACAATGAACTGTTGGCATGAAAGAAAGAGCCAAAACCTTGTATATAACATTTTCTGGGATCTAGCCCTGTAATACAGAGCTGCATTTCCCCACTGAGAACATCAATACATGTTTATAGCTACTCTCATGAATTTAAATTACCTGATAGCCTTGTAAATGGCAGATATTTGCATTGTGCCTGGAACCTGACTTATTTAAAAATTCAGCTACGTTCAGTTTAGAGATTCTTTCTGTTTTGGGTAGATAGTGACAAAAGTGATTCAGTTTCTTTTGGAGTTATACTGACCCTTAATAAAAATATATCCCAACAGAAGAAGAGGATTCAGTGTGCTGTCATTTTAGGATGCTGTTGTGAAGTAAGTATTACACCGTGGTACCCTGTTTTTTCATAGCAAGTGGCAGCCATACAGCATCTGTGCTCTCTCACTAACAGTATATGTAAATGCCCTTACTTTCTCAAATATTTATGAATTGTAATTTGGTAAGAAAATTGCAAATACGGTGCTTTAATTCCCTGTTTTACTGTAGAGCAGCAGATCTGTTTAATCAGCACAGTAAATATGTATGCAACAGTTTTCATGTGAGAAGCAGAAGCAGCAGCTGGGGGTTTGTTTTTTACTGTTTCAGCACCTACAGCTATTTGGAAGTCAGAAAAAAATGACCTTTTTTTTTTTTTTTTTGTCCACTGCCATCAAGCCAAATGGAGACAAAAGCAGCAGCAGCAGCAGCAGAGGTCAGTTCCTATTCAACACTTCTGATATGACATCTGCAGCAGGGAGCGGGTGGGCATGATGCCCCAGTGCGCCCACACCACCCTGCCTGCCCCTGAGCCCCACAAGGGCTGTGCCAAACACAAGGGGAGCAGGGGTGAATTTATTGCACATTCAGACTTCAGCTTCCCAAATGCTGAATGCTTCCCATAGACTGGAATTGAGGACAAAATTTGGTCCTTCGAGAGTGGAGATCTCTGCCCCAAGGTTTCCCTGGGCAGAGGGGGTGCTTGGGGAGGGCGGAGTGGGGCTGGGGGCTGGTGCTGGGGCTGAGAGCTGCTCTCACGCACACCGTGCCCTTTAGCAGTGTGGTTATTTAAAGCCGAGGGAAAGGGCGCAGTCCCTCCTGCCAAGTGGCAGCTCAGAGTCTGGGGCAGAGCCCTTCACTGTTTTATTGCTATGGCTGAATTCTCAGCTACAGTGCTAGGGACTTAACTGCAGCAGTTTAAAAGTATGCAGCGAATAAGTGAGTTGCAATTTTTCTGACAGATCTTACAGCTTCTTTATGTTTAACAGCAGCAATTTTACCCAGGAGAGGCTGTCTGAGTAACAGCAACACTGGACAGTGATTTCTCCTACCTAGAGTTTTCTTTTGCAGCCATGCCTGAAGCTCAGCTAGGGGCTGAGCTCAAGTGTTCAACAGAGCTCTCTACATCCCAGGCTGGAAAACTCTAAAAGCCCACGCAGAACCATCTGAACCTGCCTGTTTTCTGAAGCCCACTTCATTTGCAGACCTGCTCCGTGAAAAATGTGCTGCAGCAATTTTCTAGTTGGTGTGGATGGTTTCACCTCTATCAAATGTCCTTGCTGCTTGGTTCACTACCAAAATTTGAAGGATGCTACTCAGCAGAGATAAGCCCTGTTGGGAATAGGGTTCCCAGGACGCAGAGCAGACTCTGCACAGCCACAGCACCAGGACACAACGGTGGTGTCCTGACCATGTCCGTGGATGCAGCTCCTGGCAAGAGGCAGCCAACGGAGCTCCAACACTCCTGGATGTCAGAAACATGACCAGGGAAAACACCAAAAGCATTGGCATTAACCTAAAGAAGAGAAGGTGAGAGAGCAGTTTCCAAATACATAAGAGGCTGCTGCAAAGAGGAGGGGAGTAATTTGTTCTGTGCGTTCACAGGGAGATAACAGGCTTAAATTACAGCCAGAAGGATCAGGTTAACGGTAGGAAAACCTTTCTAACAAACAGTGAGAGCAGAGAGGTGCAGGGACAGATTGCCTGGGAAGGTGCTGGAGTTTCTGTCGCTGGCAATCTTTAAAAGCAGGTTAGACAAACACAGCCTGAGGTGCTGCTGGTGTTGCTGACGCGCTGCGGCAGGGAGAGGTTTGCAGCCTGTGGCCAGGCAATGCATGTGAGCTTGCCACTGTACTGCCTTGAGGCTCAGTTTGCTCCACGGGGGAAGCCACAGCTCATTTTCTGAGAGATGCCCAAATGTAAGAAGACTGAAAAAACCTTACTGAATCACCCTCGGATTTTTCTTCTGGCTCTCTGTGACTATGACCTCTCTGTGCTGCTGACACCAGGCTGCGGGGGAAATGGTGGGTGGGAAATGGCCCCAGTTCCCTGAGGCTGATTACCTCAGGTTGATGGGATGCTCAAGAGAAGCCACAGAACCATGGGACTGTAGGGATAGGAAGAGACCTCAGGAGATCATCTAGTCCACCTGTAAGTGTCAAGAGGAGAGAGGCCTTAATCTGGATTTGAGCTCGGGCTTCAGCAGGCACCTTCCCACCTCAGCGTGCTCTGGTCGGTTCAGTGCAGCTGCTGGTGCCACGTGCTTTCAGCAATGTGCAAAGGCTGATGGACAAAATGGGAGAAACTGGAGTGGCAGGCTGGCTCCGTGATGACCAGCTCTACTGGACTAGATTAATATTAACCTCCAAAACTGCTGTGACAGCTTTTTGACATTTAATACCCTTCTTAAAGTATCTCACCCTGGGCCAGTAAATGAATTCCTCAGTGGGAGTAGTCAGCCCTGACTGTCCAGCTGCAGAAATTGATTTGTTTAAACTGAAAAAATACAGTTGTCTGGCTTTAAAGAGTTAATAATGAACAGATTTGCTAGAAAGCCCAGTAATGAGGTAAGGCGATCAATTTCTATAAATCAGGATCACTGTGGCTTGTGATCTCTCTAACTAGGCATGGGCAGCCCAGACAGCAGCTGCCAGTATCTTTAGGGAGGTTTAAAGTTAATGTATTCAAAGAATTCTTGGTTTGACTAAAAGAATTTCACTTTGAAATCCCAGTGCTTTGATCACAGCAAGAGAAGAGTCGCAGCAGCATTACCCGGCACGCGGAGCACTGTGGCTGTAGCTGGTAATGCCGTGGATTTGTCAGTATTTCTGTTGGTGTGTTGCTTTCTGGGATTTGTGAAGTTCCTCCATAACCAGCCCCCTAGTTCAGTACCCAGGGCTCACTCACAAGCTGAATACTGACCTTATTTTTTCTGCAAAATGGTACTGAATCAAGCCAATCAAGTCTGAGTGTGAACACTCTGAAGTGATCCAGACTGATCTTACAGGGGTTCGAGCAAGTATGTCACTTCAGTCATGCAAGTTTGAAGAGCCCCTCTGTATTAATTTAAGACTATTTGGAACCTGATGCTGATTTTTATAACGTGCTTGCACAAAGATATTCTGTCCTCCCCTACGGGCTTCTCAGCAACAGAAAACACCTCAGTCCCATCTGCAGATCATGGAGTTACCGTTGTTTGCACAAGGGACGGGGAATGCGCCTGGACCTGGGAGATGCCTGCTCCTCAGCACCAGTGCTTGGGAACTGTGGGTGTTCCTATATACAGAGAGCTATAAACATGCTATAGAAGTACTTCCCCTAATATTGAATTATGCAAAAAACTCCAAACCCTACCTCCATTCAAACCACATGCATTTCCTTCTCCTTGGCTCTTTTCTAAGAAGCGGCTGGTGTGTCACACAAGCAGCCTGCTTGCCTGTGCAAGCATTTGCCTTTCTCTGCCTTCCTGTTAAAAACAAGAAGAAAACCCCACCAAATTTCTGTTTCTAACAAAAATCAAGGTTTAACCTGGTCTTTACAGGGCCTTTCTTCCTCTCCCTCTTGCAGAGGAGTCAGCCCAAGGGTGTCTCTTGCCCCAGGTGAGGTGAGAGCATTATCTGGGAAGGTTTGCAGGTCAGAGCCCATGATCTGTGCTTTGATCACTTCTACTCACTTCTATTGGCCCTTAAGATAAAATTAAAAAAACCACACGTACGCCAGGACACTGGAAGCAGGAGGGACAAAGATCAGTATGAAGGCATTCATTAGGCCTAACAAAAAAGATGGGAAATGCTTCCTTTTTCAGTCCCCTTTTACAAAGAAGAGGTTGGTAGATAAGACTGCACCCTTTGGAGAGAATGAGATTTAAGGCTACACAGGCCTTCACTTGAAAAGCATGGTTTTAATTCCAAAGCTTCCTGTTTGCATCTGAGAGCACATCTGCGCACTACACGCCATAATAACATGATATTGGTAGGCAAGAGGGACACATCGTTTCAATTAAACCCGTGGCGATGATAAAAGGTGAATGGTATTGAAGGCATCTTTTAATAAATGCCACAGCAAACCTTGGCAGCAAAAGCAGCTCAGAACAATATGTGGACGAATCCCTGGGGGAAACACACACTCGAAACTGCTCCAGAATGTGTTTTGGTTTTTTTTTTTTTTTTTTGCTGGCAAAAAGGTATGTGATTTTCATTCTCAGCATGTCATGCTCAACTGAAAGCAAGAAGCAGCACAATTAAATCTGCTCAGGTAGCAGTGACATTAACAGCTCGGCTACTTGTGAAAATGCTTTGTAAAACAAGCTGTCTTTAGCAAGCCATTGCTCTTGCAGTAAGAGTGAGCCACAGACTGCTCAGAAAACGTATTTAGCGAAACTAGAGTTGCTCAGTTTCCACTAGATCCCCCTCCTGCCCCAGATCCCTAGCAAAGCACTGAGGCCAGGGGTGACAGGCAGCCTCCCTGGGCAGCTGGCTGCAGGTAAGGGGGGGTTGTGTGGCTGTGGCGTGAGGCCAGCCCTGAGCAAAGGTGTTCCAATGGAAAGGGACAACCATGCACCCCCCGCCCCACAGCAACCTCCAGCCCTGCCCTGCTAGTAGCCAAAGGGTGAGAGGTCTAGGGAAATGCTGGCCAGGCTGCAGCTTGGGGAAGAAAGTCAATGTCCCACTGAGAGACTGGGTTTACCACCACTTGAAAGAGTCAGTTAATCACTCTTAAGAGTCATAAAGGCATTTACAGCTCCCTTCTATCCCAGGGCAATAGTCTAAACACCATCCCATGGTTGTTTGCAGAACCAAAAGGTATTTCTCTGGGAACCAGCAGCAGCCTCCACTCCGCCCCCAGTTTCCATCCTCTTCTCACCGAGCAGGGGTTGAAAGGCAGCCAGCTCCGACGCCAGCAGCGTGGGCTCTGTGTCTCGGCACTGTGGCAGTGGGCAGTGCAGACACTGGGAGTGACGAAATGAATCTGTCCCACTCCTGGAGACGTTCGAATCACTATTCATCAGCTAGTGAGTCACTGCCCTTCCCACAGTCTCTTCCTGCAAAGCAGAGGTGACAGCAAAATAGGATCAAGCACCTACGCTTCCTCCATCCTACACAGAGAGCTCTGCTCCATCCCCTCCCTCCTGAGCCAACAGGCCCTCTATTTTGCAATAAAAATACTGAAAAGTGTGTGCAAGTGTGCAGGCACATGGAGTGGTGAAGCAGAAGTGCATCCTGTGCCAAAAGGAGTGCTTTGCATGAGTAAAACCTGCGGGAAGCATCTGCTGCAGGGAAAAGGGCTGCATGCCAGGGAGACACAGCCAGTGTGGTGACACTCCTGTTCTCTCCCAGCATTGCTCACCAGTGAGTGCTGGTGCCTCTGCCTGCACGCAAGGCAGCTGCCTGCTCCTCTAAGGACAGGGTCTCCCCGTGCCATAGCCAGTGGCAGAACTGGGGCTGGTTGTGTGGACGAGCTTCCATCCCTGTGGGATGACTGCCAGCAACAGCGGCCGTGTTCCCCACGGCGATGTGAATGGCAGCCTGGCAGAGCTGTAATTAGCTTTAAATTGAGCAAGGAGGCATCTGGACCAGAGGTGAAGTAGGCATCTAGAGACAAGCAATGTTTTCCCTCGATACAGGTCTGCTGAGCCTGCCAGGTTCCACCGCTGTCGCCTCGTGTGACCCAAGGGAAGCTTCGTGATGAGACATGCCAGTACTGCTCCACATTTTACACAAAATGCGCCCGTCTGCAAGACAAGGCGAGTCCAAATTAATTTGTTTAAATACTGTGCTTCTCAGTCCCTGTTTGCATGCTCCTGTCAGTGTTAGCGCTGGCTTTTATATGTATTTATCACATGCAGAAACAGAGAGTTGTACATCAGTAATAAATAGCCTATCCATGCCTTTGCAATTCTTTTCTAGAGGAGCTAGCTGTGATCAGCAATGTTGGTTTATCCAGAAAGGATCAACAAATCAAGTCTGTTACAGCAACCATATGTGAAGAAAATTGTTCATTGTTCAAACACCTCCACAGGTCACCTTCCCCCTCCAGTACCCAGTTACAAGATACAAAACTAGGGCAGCTGAAGCTGCGGATTCCCAAGGGATGCTGCATCTCACCTTAGGGAGGGACCAGGACACAGGACTCAGCATCTTTCATCTGAACCAGTAAGGCATACAAAATGTTAAAATCCATGATTTAGAAGAGCTAGGCTGCAGTGCAACCCATCCGTGCCTCTTTTCCTTCTTGTTTTTTCAAACAGCATTTGTGTGTCTCTCTCATCCCCATCCTAAAACCATTCCCCACCCACTGAAATGACTGTGCTGATGACCGTGGGACATCCGCAGCATAAGGAGGAAGTGAATCACTGCGATTTCTCAGGTTTCAGAGCCAGGGATTATCTTTATAAATGCACCCAACACTGCTATAGATAAGTGGGATTTGAAAGACATAAATACTTTGTTTCTTTCCTGGCTTCTTTGTTCTACAGGGAACTCCAAGATCTCATTTTGCATCATTCGTCTCCAGGCTAATGAACAGTGCAAACCTACATCTGCAGAAAAATGAAAGCCATGGCTAATGGTAGCAACAAAATAAATGGCAAAAGCCTAAAAGTAAATAGCTTTGGAAACTGATACACTTCAGTGTGACATGATAATGCATAAAGGTTGCCTGTGCTGGTATTATTTATAATTCTCCAAATGTCTGAATTCCCTCCAGCCAGCATACATTAAGCACAATCCAGGGCATATGCAACAAATCATATTCAATGATGGAAGGTTGGGAGAAAAGCAAGAGCTCAATCTCTCTTGATTACAGCAGCCACAGATTTCTTTTTCATAGACTGCCAGTGTTAATGAATGAAGAGGACATGAAAGGAAAACAAAAATACTCAAATCAACGTGCTTCATGTACCAATAGATGTATCTGCTCATAAATTTGACTAATTAATGCAAACCATATTGTCAGGAAATGTTGTTCAGGGTATTTAAACCCTCACTCAGACTGCAGCATCCAGCCACGCGTGGAAGCATGGTCCTGGAAAGCTGTGTGGGATTTAGCTCTGGGATCCTGGATACAAACCACCACTGCAGACCAACACAGGGACGCACGTGCTTATGAAGAGAGACATTTTATGGTGGAGAACAGTTGGTCCCCAAAGCTCTGCTGAAGTAGGACTGATTCAGTAAAATGTTTTTAAAAGTGCTGTGCCTGTACGGTTGGGGTACCAGCCTTAAAGCCAGATGCTGAACTCTGTATTGGCACACAAAAATTTCTTCTTTTCAACCCAAATGAAAGCCCACAGTTTTCCATCTAGTGATCATTTCAGACAGCGCTTCTGAGAAGATCTAACAATTCTGAAAAGTTACTGAAATATATTCAATTTTTCAAGGAAAATGTTAAGACCCAAAGCAAATTTCATAGCATGGAGGTCTGTCTTTGAAAAAATCACAGGCAGAGGTCAGAGGTAAGTACCACCCAGCTGTGATGATCGGTCAAATGTTTCCAGCAATGCATTATTGCAATAAGATGGGAGATTTTTGCCTTGCAAAGGTTAGCTAAGCTTTCAAAACTCACCAGGTCTCAGATCTGCACAGCCTGGGACAGCTACATGGCAGCACTACCCTGACACGTGTTAAATGATAAAATGGAAAGTCGTGTTGCAGGTTACTGGCATGGCCTTTGCAGAGCTGCTTTACGAGTCTTTGGATGGCCTTTTTTAGTGTTGCTCGCTGAGATCAAACTTGGCAGTGCACCTGGCAGGGCATATTTTTTTTCCCACTTTTGAAGGATGGTTGGACTTTGCTCCAGTTGGTTCAGTGGCCGCAGCACGGCTGCACCACCACTGCAGGTCAGAGTCCAAGCTCCATTCATTGCCTGGCTTTACTTTCTCAGCTGCTATTGCTATATTTTTACATCTAACACATTTCAGTTGTTCACAGAAGAAGGTTAGTCCATTATTAGGCTCACTGGTGCTGCTCTTCTGCTCTGGGTGGCAATGCTGATTATGTAAAGAATGTTTAATATTGCAAATCATTAAAATAATTTACAAGGTTTTTGGATACTTCTTGGGAGATAAAAAGAAATAAAAGAAAAATGTATGCACGTTTCCCTATATCTCAGTGGATTTGTGCATAAATGTTCAAGTCTCCTAGGAAGTGGGGAGACAGTTAAGAAAATAATATATAATTAACACATCCTCTTTTCTTCCCTTGTTGCTGCAGACGTGCCTTTAGATGAAAAGCGTGGAACATTAGAAGCATTTGGAGCAGAGAATAACGTTGAAATTTATGTAAGTTCAACCCTGTGACCAGTTACTTCTGTTACAGAGAGAGCAAGCCCGTTCTTGAGCAGGGATCTCATCCACTATCCTGCTTTTATAGAGGCCTCCCCTGTGGTGATATGCTGGGGTTTTTCCTCCAAAAGGAAGGAAATTAGGGCCTAGTTTTTTCTATGGTGTTGAAGGAATACAAGCTAACTAAAAGGAGTACATATTATAGGGTTGTTCATCCACTTAGGTGTCAGACATTAAACTTCATCTCACTTTTAGCTCATATTTTCATCAAACATCCCAAGGTGGCACATCACAGCTCAGTATCATGCAGTTTGGTAAATTGCTGTTTAATGGGTAAGTGCAGAAGTACAAAACTTGTTGAGGAGGCTCCCTGAGCTTCCTGATTTTAATCCAGTTGAAAACGAAAATTAAGGGATCACAGACAGGCAGCAGCAGATTTCCCTGATGGCAGCATCACCCATCGCAGCTCCTGGGCCAGGCTGTTTCTTTGGGAAATGCTGGTCACCTGTGTTACTGACAGCTGGTGAGGAACAGCTTTTCACACACACCAGTGACTTTCTCAGTGCTAATCATATATCCTGGATTTAATGAGGTGATTAGCCTACAGAAGCATCAGATGTGCCTGTACCAAACAGACACCTCCACGGAACTGGTGGCACTTCCCCGTGTGTGACTGGAGAGGGGTGCGATTGCTGATAAATGGAAACGCACACCATGGGATCAGCAACTTGCTCAGTAACAGGAGAATGAGGCTTGCTTCTGATAACCGTAGGTGATGGGATGTACACACAGGTATTTCTATTACACTAAGCTTTATAATAATGCAAATCCAAATAGATAAATGCTTTTTTTTGCTAAGCATTAGAGCCTGTTATTTGCATTTTACTAGTGTACATATAAGCTGCTTTTATAGCTACTGGTTATTCAGGCACTGACAGAATTTGATGAACTGCTTGTCAGAGCTATTGATAGCTCCTGGTAGAAGAGCTCTGATGAAAGGTCAGGGGCAGAGTTCCTCTGCTCATCCCAAAGCTGACATTTGCAGCCTTGTAGCCCAGACTAACAAAGGCATGATCAGCCCCAGCCACTTAACAGTCTTCAGATCTTATTTCCTTTGGGGAAGCCTGGTTTGGTGCAAAGATGGCAAACCCTGCTTCTGTACGAGGAATACAACAGTGCTGAGAGCATCATTATGTACTGTCTGTAGATGGACACTGACTTCAGTCTTATCCCCTTCCAGGGATGCGCTGTTGAGTGTGGACTGTGCTGCTGGACACCAGTGGGGACCTTGGGAAACAGCCTCTTCTGAGAGGGCTCTTGGTAACCACTACACGCTAATGCAGGAGCTTGGTGTCAAAACATCTCTAATTTCAGTACAGAGGGTTACTTCTGAGTCCTAGGTAGTTCCTCCAGAGAAAATACCAGCTCTAGCTGCCATCAAGGGTGGCTACATCAGTTACAGGAATCACAGGAGGGTTGTTGTTCCTGAGCATCCCCCACACAGGGTGACAAAAAGCCTTCTCCTAGCGATAGGCCTTTCTCAGCATGCAGTAAGTCCAAAACTTCACACCAGAATATTTCTAGATACTAATTTTCCAGTTTAGTACTTATGTATGTACCTGCCCCAATCCTGCACCCCTCTCTGGATGAGCAAACAGTACGCAGTGAGGCAAGACAAACTTTTTAAAGCTCTACTTCCTTCAAAAGAGCTTTTAAGATTATATCTAAGGCACTATACCATATCTATAGAGCAAAACCACATTCTTCTTATTAAAGGGCAGCATTACCTTGAGTCCTTGAGTTTAGATTTGCAGCCACAAGGGTGTTCATTTTCCAACGTCAATGAAGACAGTGAGACAAAACGGTTTACTTAAACTATATATTTTTACATAAAACAACTTTATGTTACAATAAAATCAGATAAAAATCACAAAGTTATATAAGTTCATAAAGAAAAAAATCAAGTTTTCCTTTTATATATATAAAACCCAGCATTTACTGCTACTAGGAGTCTAAATGTTAACATTGTCTATGGTCAATTTGGAAAAAAAAAGAAAAGAAAAAAGGAAAAGGAAAGTACTTTTTCACAGCAGACAAAATGACGAGGTAAGAGATGTTTTTACAATGATCCAACTGTAGTAAACACTTCAGTTTTCATTAAACCATATACTAAATATAATAAACCCAAATAAAAATATACATTTAGAGCACTGCAGTGTTTTCCCACAGTTGTATATCAACAAATTGTCAGTCATTCACTAAACTTTACTTGAAACAGTAAAAACAGGGTGTATGTTTATCTTTAGTACTAAAATCTCATAATAATCTAAATATTTTGGTATAGCAGACCACACTAAAACACTCTCAGAACTTTCAACTACAAAGGACATATTCATGTTAAAAACAATGTGCTTTGTTTGTCATTCATGATGAGTTTTATAGAACAGTATGTTCATGATCACTATTAGGCAATTAAATGAAAACATCTAAATGCTGCAAAATACTCTTTTATTGAGCATAGCTCCCTTTTCACATATCCAAGTTAATAGATGTACTGCAAACTTAGAAGCTTAGTTCACAAATCTTACATTATCAGTCTTTTTAACTAGTATATGGCTAAAATAATTATTGCTGACCAGTGTTAAAAAAAAAAAACCCAACCAAACCCAAACAAAAATACAGCAGCAAACAGATTTTTTTCTCAACTGCCTTTCTTGTATATGTGTCATCATTATCAGGTAACTGAATGACCAGAAAGGAAAAAGAAATCTATTTCAAAACATGCATATAAAAGTTTTGGAGGTATAGGCACCTTCATCCAAAGACTGTACGTTTAGGCTACCTGTTAAAAAAAAAAACCAAACCAACCAACCAACCAACCAACCAAAAAAACCCCAAAACAAACCGCACCAAAAAAAAAGAAAAAAAAAAGAAAAAAAAAAAGAAGAACTAAGACAAAACACAGTAGAAAGTCAAACTGGTTAGACATCCAACATCCCCCAGGGACGCAAGCAAAGCTCTCCTGGCCAGGACCAGCTCTGCCCGCAGCCTGCAGGAGACCCCTTGTTTGGGAAGCACCTTCATCACTTTTTCACTCACCTCCTAACTCCTTACTTCACTTCAGGTACGTTATGGTTTACCACAGAGAGCAGTATTTAAGACATGCAAACTTCATCTAACTGTCAAGTTTATATTCTAAAAACGAGCCTAAAGCACTGCTGAGCTCCCAGGGGTGCAGGACTCCAGGCACAGCATCCCTGGCCAGGCTGGGTCGGCCAGCCAGGGCTCTCTGTCTGGAGGTGGGTCTGGATTAAATGTCTTGTGGCTACGTATTGCTTTGCTTGACACACAGGTACTTGTTGCACATGATCTATGGAAAGAAAAATTAGCTTAGGGAGCTCTGTGCCTTACCATTGCTAAGTCGTGCCCACAACCAGCCCCCACCAGCCCAGCCTGGGAGCCCTCGCTGCCTCGCAGCCCCCCAAAAGCTGACCCTGCCCTTCTGCAAGGTCTCTGGTACTGCTGAGCCCGTGTAGGACTGCCACAGCTTTTCCTAACTTTGACTGAAAGTGTCTGACCACAAGCCAGCGCTGCTCAGCTCTGTGGGCAGGTATTTGCCTTTCAGCCCTCACACTGCCACATCTGTGATATGCTGTGGACTTTTTAGTACCTACAGGCTTGACAAGCACAGAACTGCCCAGACAAAGGCAGATGAGCTGACGGTTCAGTGCGGCCATCCTATACCTTTAGCACATCCATAGCTTGTGGGCTGAGCACATCTTTCACCAAGGCTTCTGCTGAAATCACAGAATCACAGAAAGTTAGGGATTGGAAGGGACCTCAAAAGATCATCAATGACCGTCAAAATTAGCTGCTGCTGTCCAAGTCCCCCTTCCACCCCTTCCCTTGGGATTCAGCATCAGTCACGCACTAAGCCAAGCGGGGCGTTTCACCCTGACAAGCCATTTTATCTTTGCTAATCCATAGGCTCAGGAAGACAGTGCTATATTCCTTACAAGCCACTGATGCTTTGAAGGGTTTTGCAGAGATAACTATTCAGAAGAGCCTAACGAAGAGCACAGTCTTGTAGCTGAGAAACTCCCACCACTACAAGGTGGTGGCAGTAATGGGGAATTCTCCTTCAATCATTCATGAAGCAGCCGAAGGCAGCAAGAAATTAATAAGGAAGAAAATGAACGGTTTGGGGAAAAAAAAGCAACAACAAAACAGTGCAAGAGAAGAGTGCAGAAGCTTATTGACAATTTGTGCTCTGCTGAGACCGGGACAGAGTCTCCCTGTGCCAGTGAGCCACTGAGCACACACAGGACGAGCACCCACCTTAACACCACAGATGCTTTTGTTGATGCTCTTCAAAAGCAACGGCAGTGGCAGGGACAGCAGAAACCCTTCCTGCTCTCCTTAATTCATCGAGCAGCTTTAAAAAATGGTCACCCTACATTGCTCACATAAAAATAAAATCGAGTGTTTATCTAGAAAAAAGGCATTTGTCTTCTGGGCACAGATGCATCCAGTGTAAAACTATTCTTTAAAAGAGCATCTTTTGAACACCAGGATATAGAAAGTGAGAGGTGGCACTGAATTTCCTACAGAAAAGACAGTTTTCTTCCAGTGAACTCACTTAGTAAAGGAAATGCCAAATAGACATAGATAGAAAAACACTGGAAAGTACTAATTTAGCTGAAAATGCATTTTTATACTAAACAAAACTACTTGTGAAGTTGCATCAAAATCAGCAAATAAAGATTCAGCCAAATAGGAAAAAGCAAAAGGTTAACCTGTTTTATTTTGGGGTGTGAAACAATGTTTCTGATTTTCATTTTGTAATAATTTATTCTACAGAGGGGGCTAAGGTAATTTTCCAGAATGTGAAATAACATATCTAATGAAACCCTCTTTCCTCTTCAAAACAATTATCATGATATATTTTTATGTCACTGAATATTTTTAGGTTTTGTGCTAGTACAAAGTGGACCTGTTTATTTCTCATTTTGGCCATCAGAAAAAAAAACCAAAACCAAACCACAAACCCACCATTATTCAGCAGCTCTAACACCAGCTCCAATGAGCATCTCACTGGAAAGCCCAAAAAGCAGTAAGATATTCTCTAATCAGGTGTCACCAGAGGCCAGCACAGATTTCTGCTCCCAGAGCCACCAGCTTGTCGGTGCCACCAGGGCCGGACAGGCAGGATGGGCAGTGGTGGGATCCATGGCAGAGCGGCAAGCACAAGACCTTTACTAATGAAAGACCATGTAACTGAGGTAGGATAGATCCTGCCATCAACCACTGAGAGGGAGAAACCTGTGCCCAGAAAGGGAACCCACGATTGCCCAAGGTGAGATACAACCTTGTACAACCTCCGCTCAGGCTCGATGGAAATGGAGCGATGACCTACTCCATTGCTGATGGCATAGGAAAAACCAGGCTTTGCCCAGCACTGTACTTTAATAACAAATAGCTCCAAGTTCTGCAGACCCTCTCATGGACAGGGATGAGCATTTCTTGGCCCTGGCAGTGTTTTGGGCCATCCCTAAGCCAATAGCTGCCAGCTCAGGGTGCCCACGAGGACAGGCTGAAACCCCAGCACACATAAAAGGAGGAACAAACGCATCCGTAGGACAGTGTGGGTATTTTGGTTGGGGAAGGCTGGCTGCCCCGGTGCTCCTGCCAGGAGAGAGGAGGCATTTTGATGCTGGGATGAGTCCCTGAGGAGCAGCGTGGGGCTCACAGCTTGGCACGCAGGGGTTATTGCTGGGCCACCACAGAGCGTAAGGAATGAGCAGTGTGTGACGCCGATGGTCCCCGCTCAGCAGGTGCACAGGGCTCCAGTCCTGGGGTAGAGATGGGGCCAGGCCAGAGAGGGTCCAAACACTCCTGAGAGCGTGCACCGCCTCTTTCTAGCACGCTTTTGGCTTTTCAAGAGGAAAAATACAATGAAAGAGAGGGAAAGCTTAAAAGAGATGGAGTTTGGGGGAGGTTTTTAAGTGATTATACATACAAGCTCTCAACTTACTGCTCTTGAGAAAGAAAAAGAGAGAAAGAAGGTAATTGTAGCAAGACCTTGGATGCTTGAAGGATGGAGTTTCCCACAGAGTATAGCTGTGTACAGGCATCCCTAACAGCTCAACATCAGAGCAAGAGCAGATAAGGAAAATATACATTTGGAGTAAGACTAGAAGAAACAGGGCAGGGATTCCCCAAAGGACACCCCATCATTCCTCTGGTGGGTACGAAGCACCCAGAAATAACCACCCATGTCAAAGCTATGCACTGCTTTAATGCACCAGCATTAAACTCCATCTGTTACATTGATGCAATCCCATAGAAACACTTCTCTTGCAATTTAAGAATGCCTTAATACATTCCTAATGAGCTGCATCTGAGACAGACCTGACTAAAGTGGAAAAAAGATCTTGATTAACCTCAACAGAAGAATGTGTTCACAGAGTCTTTTGCATCCCTCTACCCAGAATCATGTTAAAAATCATATTTTATATTAAAGCCAAGAAGGAAGCCCTAAAATTGCTCAACAGGAAAAAGGAAACAGAAGATGGAGCAGGGTCCTTGGTGCAAAAGCAATAAACTCTGATGAGGAGGGCCCTGACTACCTGTATTGCTTGCAGCTCTTTGTTGTTATTCCCTGGTTCCCAGCTGATGCAGGGACCGGCTGCGGGCTGGGAACTCTAAAGCAGCATGGGAAGAGAGGAGAAGCAGGACCAGCTGCCTATTAAACGATGGTGTCTATCTGAGTTGCTATCAAATAAAAAGACTAAAAATGGAGATTTACTTGTGCACAACCACACACAGTTTCTGACGTCATTTTCAATTTTGAGAAGTCTGATCTAACCCCACGTTATGCAACTGTTGAATCTTCCATGCTGGTAAAGTCTAATTTTCACACGCCTACATGCGATGTACCTGATTTTTATTTTTATTTTTAAATACCAACAGCCTACAGCATACATTTTTTTTAAGAGTGGCAAATGGTCATAATGGTTATAAAAGGTCCCAGCCTCACATCCATTGTTTAAGAGAAGTAAAACAACTTTCTGTTAAAGGTCACTTTTATAATTGAGATATGCCAAGAAAAGAAAAAAGCCCCTAAATAAGAAAAAAAACCATAGCCATTTTATATCAGTCACTGATGGAATGCACTAATACGGTGCTTAACCAAGCTTTTACCTGAATTAAACAAATAATAATGTTACATAAACTAAAGCTCTTTCCTGAATTAATTCAGATCCCATGTAAACAGACTCTCAAACCAGGTTATAGAGAAAGAAGAAAAAGAAGCTGAAGGCAGTCCCAGGGGCAAGAGCAAAACTTGGGCTGAATTCTCCTTTCAGGCCCTTTTTACATCCCTGTCTCTCATGAAGTGAACTTCTTGCTGGACCCCAGTGTTGCATTTCTCAAAACATAGTTAGAGCTGCTGAATAATCAGTTCAAGAATACAACAGCATTTCTGCCTGTTGGGCTGGGGCTCAGTTTGAACAGTCTAATTTGGTGACTGATTCTCACTCTACTGTGAAAGATACACGAGGTGAGAATGCAGAAATCATAGGAAAGGATTTTGACTTCATGTGGTCATGACCCTGTCAGTCTCCCAGGCAGAAACTTGCTTCTGAGCTACACCTTCAAGCACCCTTATATTGCTTTTCAGATCAACATCTCCTTCTTCACTACTGCAGAAGTTAATCAACAGTGAGCAAGCTGCACAGAGGTGTATGTGCCCTGTGTACAAACCAGCAACATATCGCTTTTAAAAATAAATATCTGGTCCCAAGACTCAGGTGGGCATTTTCCGGAGATGCACATAACGACAGAACTATACGGGTTCAAAACTGAAGGCCAAAGAGAGATGATCTTGCTAAGCAAGAGAAGCTGTCCTCAGCTACTGTGTAAGATGCATGACCTGAAGAGCTGAAATTCATTTCTACATTGTTGGCTTTGTGCTGTTTGGGTCCAGGTAAGCACATGCAACCTACATTGGAGGGTATCCACTGGATGTTTTTCGGTGAACCAGGCCTGACTGACATAGTCCCTAAAGATACTGGTATCTGTGCAAAGTGATTCACTTGACTGCAGCTCATCACAGGCACATTTTACAAACTGCAGGAGCTCCAGCTAATCTTCTCTCTGCTCCACCAAGGAATAAAAGTGGATGTTGCTAGGAGTACTGATAGTCCAAACAAGAAAAAGACTTGTTTTCTGTTTCTATGGTTGCAACAGCCCTTAAGAAAGATATAAATGTCCCTGCAACAACTAACTGCATATTCATTTTAAGGTAGATCTAGTTCCAGATTCCTGAGACAGAACCCTCTACCTGTTCCCAACCCCACAAAGCCAGAGCAGCAATATAGAAAGTTTCTAATTTCAACAGAATTCAGTGAGCAGCATGACTGGTTTGGAAAATAAAAAAAACCTCAAAAAACCCCAACAAAACAAAACCCAGCAAATTTTCAGCCTCTATGTACAAAAACAATGCAAACAAGTGGAACATTCTAGTTATATTTTGTAAAACACATGTTTGGGATCAACAAAACATCAAACATCCAGACCCTAGATTACAAAAAAAAAAAAAAAAAATCTATTGCCATCTAATTGTCAACCCCAAGTTTAGACAGTCCTTGTCGGAAATCATGTAATTCATCTATCTTCCCATCTAGTACATCTAAAAAATTCTTTAATTCAGTTTTAAGGTTGGTCTGCCTATGTTTGCTCTCTTCGACTTCTGTCCTTAGCGTTCTGACTTTCTCTTCAAGATCTTTGTTCTTTTTCTCAGCAGCCTTAAAGACAAAAGAGACAATAAGATGAATCATAGAGGAGAAGAATGAACAGCATTTAATAGGGTAAAGCAACAAATAACAGCCGGGCTGTAAAAGTTTGCTTCAACTTCTGCAAACTGATTAACACAAGCACCTCTGAAAGCAAGAGACATGTGCTAGTCAGATTAAAAGGAAAGAAAGCCCACGCAGGAAAGGACATAGATTAACTGGAAAAGATGCTTTGCATCAGATTTTCTCATTTGGTTGATATCCTAAAATTCAGCTGGATTTAAATCATGCACTGTGCATATATTTCTGTCATTGCTACAGTTGCAGAATTAGACACTGTGCCACCAATTACATACAGAATTATCTATGGTGGTTTAACCTCGAAAAACAAGCTTAGAAAATACTGCCTGAGGAATAATATTGCTTTATTCAGCACTTTTGGATTTATTGGTATTTTTTTAACGTTCCACTTTGTGTAAGCACTCAGGCAAGGGCAGTCATGTAACACTTCCCTTGCTGCAGTTGGTTCTGTTATTTTCCCCTCTCATTTGCTCTTCTGCCTATTGTTCTCCATTTCATGTGTGTAAGCACACGCTTATTTTCACCAAAAGCCACAGATGACATCCTTTACCATATGAATTAAAAAAAATCATATTTTAACCACTTTGAGCATCTGCACTCCTCAGCAGCCTTCTAAATGATTTTAGATTATTTAGATTATCAGAGTGATGGCTTACTTAATTGATTGGCTTTTATTTCATTGACAAGACTGCTTATGTTTGTCCTCCTTTCATCTATTAACTTATTGCATTTACACAAGCCCCGACTTTAACAAGGGATGCCCAACAAGCTCTTCTCCCAGTGAGCACCTCCCAGCAGAGGAGCCCCACGTGCAAAGCCAAGGCACAGTAAGCCACGCGTTGCTGGAAAGGAATGATGCAGCACGGGGACTTCTTTCCCTGGTGGGGTGCAGCTACGCTCATCTGTTTCTTTCCAAAAAGTCTTCCCTGGTGCTACTGCAGCAATTAGCCGCAGGTCCTGGAGTGCTGCTCGACACACGTGGCTGCGGTGGAGCTCCGCAAGCCCAGAGCAGCAGAAGTACAGGATACAGGATAGCCTGGAATCTGCAGGAGATAGATGCAACACGATCCCAGGCAAATTAATTTCTCAAACAGCAAGGCAAAGAAATGGAGCTATTTAATTACTCCTGTGCAGGGAAGGGTGCGGTGTATTTTGCATGTAATTAGCATTTTTTGTTTTTACAAACTGGAGCTCTTTTGCCTTCAAACACTGAAGTCTGAGCAGAGAAAAGCATAGAGTTACAAGAAAGAAAGTAAATATATCAACTATTTTAAAATTAATTTCATTGCTCAACTGTACCTGTAATTGTTGAGATACAGATTCACATTCTGACATTAGCTGTGGTATTATTTCACCCTGCTTTCGGAGCTCTTCCAGTTCCTTTGAAAACACAAAAGAAAAAAAAAAAAGAATGCAAGATTCAATTTAAAACATAATGAAAATTTGAGAATATGAAATGACTTTGCAATTGTATTCTGTACAGTATTTGGATGTAAAATAATCAAAACAGCATGTCTGCATTCCAAAACACATGCTAATTTTCTACTAGAATACATTTTTGCACTGTATTTTTGACTGTATTTCTAAAACAGATAATGTAATCCAATCTCTAGCATGAATGACATTAATTATATTAATGAAATCTTATCCCCAAACACATACCTATGCAAAAGATATATTCAATAAGAGAGAAATCTGAAGGGCTGTAATGCTGCAAGCAATTTATAGATGGTAGCAAAGAGCAAATTAGATATGAATTTTCGATGATATATAGCAGGAAAAAAAGGCCAATGGCATTATAAGCTGAATATATAGAGCCATCATTTCAGAGCACAGCTGTAATGGGCTTTCCTCCACTGCACAGCTCTGAGAATCCTCCCCTCAAAATTGGTATTCGGTTCTGGCACCACTAGCAAAATTGAGAAGACTAGCTGAAAGGAGTTCACAGAAAGAGCACTGTGGCTTGATAGGAGACCATGTCTCTGATAGAAATTAAGAGAACTGAATATATTAACACCACAAGCAAACAGCACCGATGTGGGTAGCAGGGAAAGACTCAAAGAAAGCCTGTACATTTTACAGAAGGATAGTCAGAGCATCTGAAAAGCACATTTGCAGGAAAAAGAGAAATTCTGTGACCTAAAGAGAGTGCAAGGTCCTCCTCTAGAAACTGCCCTGTAGGTGACAGTCTCAAGAGTAAAGAGGGGTCTGTCCTCTCTGAGCTGTGCTGGCACAGGACAGCAAAACCAGCCCTATCTGAAAGGCCAATTTCTTGGCTACAAAACGGGATTTCTTCCCTAACAGGTGAACTTACAGCACAATGTGAGTGTAACAGAGTCCAAAGTCAAGCTCTTCCACAGAACCGGACCATAACATTTTTCCTCAAGCCCCCTCAACTCCCCTGCTTTAAGTACATCAATATTCAGCACTTCCAGTCTCTCCCACATATCACAGGAATCCAGTGTATCCTGGAGAGCATGTTGCCTTCTTCCAAAGTTTGCCAAAACCACCATTACACCAATAAATTCTGGGGTTTTTGAGAAATTCTGTAATTCCAGGAAAACTCTAACTGTTTTTATTGTTTCCTCACAGTTTTTCATCATTAGTTTACATTAATGTAAGAAGACAAATCATATAATACTACAGATTTTTTGTGAACTGCACTGAAGAATTTAACTAACATAAGAGTAACTATATCCAGGCAATGTCCCAGCTGCTGATAGAGGGGAAAGAAAGGGTAACTTGCCCTTTGTTTCGAGATATGAGCTCCCATGCATATACATCTGTATATACATAAACAATGTCTGGGGGCTCACATCTCAAAATAGAAATATATTATACTATATATACTTACTATATATATACACACACTACCATACTATATACTTACTATATATAGTATAATAAAGTGTGTGCCTATATGTATATATATATGTATATATATATGGGACACAGCATATGGCATATATATATATATAAATATAAACATCTCATTAGATAGCTCTGTTTTGATTCCCATGTCTTTACATTTATCTCCTTGCTTCCTACATGAAGAGGATAGCAGCAGCTCCTCTTACATGGCAGTGTCCATGAGCTGGCTTCCTGCTGGTCTGAATTGTAAACCATGAAAAGGTTACTTATGGGTGATTTAGACCTAATGAAGAACCTGCTAATGTAAGTATGCAGTCTGAAAACAAGTTAGTACATTGTCAGTGTAAATGGAAGATAGGCATGTCATATTCACAAGTCAATCAATTTTCTGGTTCGTTTGGTACCGTAAAAATGTGAATCTTGAGGGAAATGCTAGCAGAGAGTCAGGGTTATTATCCATGCTATTACCACAGAAAAGTTGGGAAGAAAGCATGGCATTTTACTTTGAAATATGGGGCTGGAAAACATATTATATTTATAAAAGTGCATCAAAATCCATCTCCCTAAACTATTTCCTTGTGCCATCTTAAAACCCCTTAACAGCACTGCTTTTAAGAGCACCAGCAGAGATGCTGTAATGGCACATGGCAAACTTTACTGCACCTGCTGACAGCTTTTCCTCTTCAGCCAGCACAGAGCACTTGGTCACTGTAATGAAGGAAAAAACCAAGGATCCCATTATTTTTCCCACTGTTAAGGGGCTCCAAGCCATCAACATCATTCTCTGTAGAAAAATGAACACCCTGTATGTCAAAAATGACAAACTGGGATACTCTAAATGAATCTGAATTTCTCACTCTTGGCATTAGTCCTGAGATCAGAGGGAGACCTTAAAACAGCAAAGCTGAAGACTACAAGCCATCCAGAAAAAGAAAAAGGACTTGCTACACAAACTCCAAGTTATTTTGTAAATTATGCCTTTTTAATGATGCTCCTGATGTCTACGGGAATTCAAGACATAGGGACTGGCAACTGAATCTGTTCTCAGCATAAATCTGTCTGGCTTTAGGCAACTTGTTTCACCACTCCAGCTCTTCTATTAGGACTAAAGTGTTGTATAAATAAAAGTCTAATTTTTGTTAACCACTGCCACATTAAAGAGTGCTGTCACAGCACATAATACATCACGAAATTGAAACCTGAGTAACTCTATCAAAGTATTGCTAGAGTTGCACATGGGAAGTCTCTGAAACATCAGGCTCCTTCTGGTTTTAGGTGAGCCCTTCGTAAAGCTACATCCCAAGTAAGAAGCAGACAGACCCACTCAAACCCTAAAGCATGACATTTCTGTGTTCAAGGCACTTACCAGCTCTTTGTCCTGAAGTTCGGTTTCCAGTTCCTGGAGACGTCTACTCAGCTGTGCATTTCTTTCCTTCTCTTTGTCTATTTCATTGCACTGTTCCTCCAGTTCTTCAATCTTTAAGAAATGTCAGACATTAGGTGAAATATTTCAAGTTTCTGGGGCAAACCATGGCTGATGTAAAGGGACATTGCTCCACTGAGCAGAGGGAAGCATGGACAATTTTAATTTGTCATGGATCTGTTTCTAGATCATAGCACTTGATTTGCTGCAACAAAATTATCAGTTCTTTCCTTAAAAAGAGTCAATTTACACATTCATTAGGAAGCCCTGGGACTGTGTTTATTCTCTCTTGCACAGTATCTCATATAATTACCCAAGAATGTGCTGCTAAAATAAGTGGGTCTGGGGATAAAATTCACACTTCATTTCTATGAAACCAACACAAGACTATAAGGGATAGGTTTTCTTAACACAGCAAGGAGAAGAAATCTCTCCAGTGTTCTCAGCTTTGCCTCCTCAGGAGTTGCTTATTATTCTAGCTGGAGTACGAGGGAGACAACATGAAACCTTTTTGGGGGGAGAACCAGCTCAGAGCAGTGTATGCTGCTTTGCTCTCTGTCCAGGGACGTGCTTTGCTCCCTCTGTGCCTCCTCCTGCAAGCTCTGGGCTTAGCTCCCAGGAGATGCACTTCCCAGAGGCCAATGGGCCAGCTCATTAAAGTATGTACTTTAATTCTCAGCTTCATGTTGCTTTGGGATTATAACTTCCCCCATTTGAAGGTACGGCAATATGCAAAAAATTCTGACCCAATTAATAAAGGAGAAGGAACTTCACAGGGTGCTGCAGTGGTGTAGCGTGAGCGCTGAGCAACAAAACTACTTGGAGGGGAAAAGCTCAAAAAAACCTCTCTGCACAGAAAAAGACAGCGCACTATAGAGGCAGTGTTGCTGCACAGCCTGGCTAGTGACCACTATGATGACTTTGCAGCTCTAGTAAGGCATTGTTTTGATAATCTCTTCATATCTAGGCTACAGCTACCGAGCTGTGGCATGCTTCATCAGTTAATGTTAACGAGAACACCTTTTCTCTGCAACAGTACAGAAAAGTAAAAAACCTACAAATTAGTAGTTAACAATTAGTAGAAAATAGCAGATAATGCTATTTTCTTATAATATACTGTTCCAGGTTCTCACTTCTCCTCTTCCAAAAGAGAGTGGATATAGGAACCCAAATCATGTAATAATTAATATTGATTTGTTAACATCAGTTAATACAGCTCTGTTTTGATCTCTGAATTATCACTGTGCACACCTGAAATACATGTGAATAGATAGAGAGTATCTGCCCAGGGAAAAGTCGCTCCATGTGGATTTTCAGTGCCAACAGGCAACCCAGGCCTCCTCCAACACTGAAATACTATTTGCAGCCTACTGACATATGAAAATATAGGAAATTCCTTCTCCTCTTTGAAAACAAACACTAAAAAAACAAAAAAAAAGTCCTCACCAGACTGATAGAATCTGATCTCTACACC
>NW_010305039.1:7151-51865 GCF_000700745.2 Antrostomus carolinensis | reverse complement strand
GCTTTTTCAAAGACATTCAAGATTAATAGAGTGAAATTATCCCTGTGAGTGGGGCTCAAGAAAACCAGGCTCCCTCGTGCCCACGCTGGTGCCAGCACAGTGTGGGGCTCCTACCAGCTCTTGACAGATAGCATGCTTATTATATGAATGACAGTACCAATGACTGCTTTAAACTGAGGCTTTAAAAATTTAAACTCCTCAGTTGTTCTGTGCTGTAGCCACTGCGCACCCTTGGTCCTACGCTACCGAGAAACGTTGTGCTCAGTAACAGAGGGGAAAAGGCTTTTGATGATGCCTCTTTGCAGGTTTTTGGATGAGATGTGCCCAGCGTTAGGGCTGGAGGACCCGTCTCACAGCCCGCAGCGCTGAGGGCATAGCTCACATCCCCATTCCTCTGCCCACCGTTGAGATTTGCTTCTAATACTGAGTGGTTCCCAGCTCGGTTTGCTGTGGGTAACCAGGCCATAACCCTGCTTTCTGCTCCTTCATCATCTCACAGTATTTAAACCAGCTCTGAAAGGGGTACAAAATAGCACTCTCACTTCTAGAACCTTTCTGTTTTATCACCCCAGCCAGCAGCCCCTGCTGACACCAAGTCTCCCAAATCAAGAGGCAGGGAGCTTCACGTGACACGGCAGCATCAGTCCTCCCGCTGATCTCCAACCCTTTCAACTTCCCTGCCCGCTGCGTGCGGAGGGAAGCAGCTGCTTTATCCCTCCTGTCCAGCTCCCTTTCAAAGACAAAATCTGTCTCCTTACACAAAGATAAAGCAGCAGAAACCCAAGAGAAAGAGCAAAGGCAGGAGCAGCTAACTGGAAGAGACGGCTCTCGTGCGGGTATGTCCTGCTACCTTGCTCCTGAGCTGCTCGTTTTCCTCCTTGCAGGCTGAGAACTGCTTCTTCCAGTGCTCGATGCTGGCCGCGGACTCCTGCAGCGCCGTGGTCAGCCTGGCGTTGCTCTCCCGCAGCGTCTGCAGCTCCGTCTCCCACTTCTTCACGTTGGATGAGCTGAGAAAACCAGGGTGCCATTAGGTGGCTTGACCTTACAATCCTGCCTGTCGTTAACTCTTCACCTGACTGCAAACTCATCCACCCGTGGCGCGTTTACCAATACCTGTTGTTATAAGATCAAGCGCACTCAGATGTATGTACTTGCCTTTAGTCACTGCCTGCCTAAGGACACCAGAAGCCTTAATTTGACAGCCTCTGCCAAAACAAAGTGATCCATCAACTCCAGCAACAGCGATCTGTGCTTCTGGAACAAAAGTTCTGCTGTCAACACAGGCTGTAGGGTCAAGCTGGCAACTGAGATCTCCACCATTTGCAAACAGGGGTGTTAATCTACACATTTGCAGACAGTATAATAATTCAGAACAGAAGATGGCTATCTTCTACTACCTATATTTAATTTTTTTTAATACTCTATATGTTACCTATATATATATTTTTTTTTTAATGCTCAGCCTTAGAAGTGTTACATAATGATGAAAAATTAAACTACTCATTCCTCAAAGCTTCAAGCTGCAGTGTAAAGCATAAGATTAGAGAGTGAATGGAAGGAAGGCTTTGGAGGCCCCACATGCTAGTTGCTACTTGCCTGTGGAGGTGTCTTCAGCAGGGGGAACGAGCAAACGTTATGATTTGAAATAGGTTACGCTATTGAAATGTCAAAAAACAGAGATGACGTACTGCACATATAATACATGCAAACTTAGAATTGCTCACTGAGTAACAATGCTTACAGTGCTGCTGCCTTATCCTGTTAGATTTTCCTTCCATTCACAGACATACTCACACGCAAGAGGCAGACAAGGCAAGATCCCAGTAGAGAATTATCCTATTTTAATGTCGTAACTGCATATTCCAATGCCTGTATTTTCACTACGGCTGCAAATTACTTTTCTCAGCATTTTCAAATAATTTATTAAAGCAAATAGCAAAAAATGTGACTTCAAGAGGCATTGTCCACAGCTTTAGAAACATCCCCCTAAGACTTCTCAGCAGCCTGGTGAAATTATAATTCTCACTTCAACTTTTTACGGTTGAGTTCATTCCCTTTTATAATTTTAAATATCCATATCTATTTTCATCAAAGTAAATGTAGCAAACTCAAAGAGGAAGAAGAGATTGGCTCCACGTGTTATCAGTAGCAATTGCTCCCCCATGGCTTTGAGGTTATTTCTGTAGCTCTAAAACTTAAAAAATGAAAGGGGCTATAGGAGTTGGCTTCAGCAGAGTAGAAAAGTTCTTATTTCAACATGAACTAGATTAGGAAAAAAATAAATGGTAAACATCTCTCAACTGGATACCAGGAGGTACTTGCTAAAATCTGCTTGTTCATCCATTCTACTGCATAATTTGAAATTAATGCAATTACATTTAAATAATTTCTGTCAATATCATTAGCCACCAGATAATTACAGCACGCTATTCCAATCCAATTTAGGTACTAAAAGAACTTCACCTTTGGGCTAGAGCAATTTTTAATTTATCATTCTCAGACTTGAGATGTGCCTCAGCAGGACCACCGTGGGATGCTTTCTCATCGTCTGTCCCGTTCACACTAGATGCTCGAGTGGAAGATGGTGTTTCACGTCCAGATTCCTGCAGCACAACACACAAATGAACGCTGGGCATCTCCAGCATCTCCTGCAACACCACTACATCAATTTCTTTGTAATTTTGATCTCACACTACCCTGCTGAGACCTAGGCTGCATATGCTTGACTGGCAAAACAGTGGTAACAAACACATACCCTTTACATCCTGGGTGCAAAGCTGGTCTGTTTAAAAAGAATAAAAAAATGATAATGATACACAAAATGGAAGTTTAAACTGTTAAAAAAAAATTAAGTGTTTTTAACTGACAAGGCTTGTGTTTTCTAAAGGTTGGTTGTTTTTTTTTTTAAGATAATGAAACAATACAGTGCACCTGGAAGCACACAAAGTCCAAACCAAAAATAAAAAAAAGATACTGCTCCTCCAAAGAGACACCATTCAAACGCTGCTTGGTGCTGATCACCAACAGAGAACAAAGTGAGCCATAAAGGTCATGACCAAAATCTTTAAAAAATGAGTATGCAAAGTCAGCCTCTCAGATCATATTTGTGGACCCCACAAAGGGGTTAGTTGCAAGACAAAGAGCATTCAGCAACTTTTTTCTGATCATGCATCTGAATGTCACTCTCATCAAAATTTATGTAACTTTCCTCCAAACATTAGCCCATGCCAAGAACACCTGCTGAATGGGGTTCATTCTCACCTAATGCAATGCACATGAAATGACAGTCAAACATAGAGAGAGACAGACAACACTCCATTTCCTCAATCTATAAGAGACCCAGATCTCCCTGGACCTTCCCACATCACAGCTTCCCCTCAGTCGCACCCAGGCAAGGAAACACTGTGGCCACAAAGTCAGTCTCTCCACTGGAAAACTGGATTCCTACAGGTAGAAGTGATTAGGCAGATGACAAAGAGAAGCATCTTGATGAATCACATTTACTGTTTACTGAAGCACTACACTAACTTTCCAGCGACTCAAACTAATGTGTAACAGTACAAATCAAAAGATATACAGCTTTCCCTATGATTAAAAAAGTTATAACAGCTCAAGAACTGCTGAAAAAAAATTGGATATAAATGAAGGCAAAGAGGAGATGGATGAAAAATATTCCTCTGACAATGTTAATGTCCAGCAGCTAACAATTACCTTTGGCAATTTTAATTTTATATAGTTTAAGATTGCTGCCAGAAGCTGGTACAGTCCATTAGAAAATTTAACTTTGAATTATTTATCCTGTATGCACACAGGTATTAAAGCTAAATTACAAACCTGGGAATGATTGCTTGAGGTCTCAATTTTCTCTTGAGATCTGTCTCTTGCTAGTTTGGCAGCTTCTTTTACTTCTTGGAATTTCTCTGCAAACTGGAAAAAGCATAAGGATATTTATTAAAATAATTTATCATCTATTAAACTGTCCAGATTTCTATATTTATATGGTTTATAGATCTCCAAAAGTGAACAACTAATTTTGGTAATTTATAATTTTTGTCAAGAGAAAACATTTTAATTCTTTGGCAGGGAGGTTCTTTCAAAAGGAACAGGGGTGTTTTTAGAAGAGGGACACCTCTGTAGCTCTGGCTGATCACAGTAAAAACCCATGGAGATAAAGGAGCTATTAGTGTCTTCTGGTTTGATTTGGTTTTGCTTATTTTTCTGTTTCACTAGATGCTGACAGTCTATTAAGGTTGAAAGTATAAAAGGCATATGTTTGGATAAAAAAAATATCAATGTCTCCTATCCCTAAGAGCAAGTCAATTGAATTAAAAGAATGCAAATGAGCTCATGCAAAATCTGCAGGATGTGAGCAAGGGATTATCATGACATAGAAAAAAGGAGAAAAAGGTAGATCTGAATGTACAAAGGGGCCATATGAAAACACAGCTTTTATTGTCTAATTTTCTTATTACTGGCAAACGTAAAGGTAGAAGATTTCAGGGAAAGCCTTGAATGCTTCTAGTAAGAGGGTTATATCAAACTGGGGGAGGCAGGGGAAAGGAAAGATAAAGATGAAAAGCAATGATCTCAACCTCTACAAGTTGCTGAAGGACATCTGCTCCAAAGCCAGCCTGGCACTTCTGAAATACAAGTATTATCAGAGCCAGTCAGGGTTGCAGGGCTTTAAACACTTTAAACAGTGTTTAAAGTTTTAAAAGGAGGATTGCAAAGATGAAAGAAAAGGCATTAAAAAAAAAATCATTAAGATGTATCCTGTATAAGAACAGGTAACTTTGTCATCCTGCTAAAGCAGCTTGGTCTTGCTTGCCTGTGTTTTGAGAAACTTGGAACCGTAGAGAGGAAGGACACATTAAAAGTGCACATAAATAAATCTATTTCGTTGCACAGTTTGTGAATAAAAGGACTGTCATTACATCCTCAGATAATTCAGAACATGTGACAAAATTGTAAATAAAAGCATGAACATATATCACATTTTATAGTCAAGGAATGGGAAGAATCATTATCCACTTACTAATCTTATCTTCTAACTTTTAGATTTAGTAGGTATTTAGCATGCTCTCTCTCAGTAAAATACTGGGACTATAAAGATTGATAAAGCAAATCATCTCCAACTTGTCTAAGAAAAAAAAGGGCTTTATATGTGGAGGTACCTTTCTTTTGTATAACACACACAAATGGAGATTTGCAACAAACACAGGTACATCATCCTCAAATCCACGGATAAGCATATTCTCAAAGCCAAGTGAAATCTAGAGTGTAGACTACAACCTGTGACGATGTTTATGAATGAAGATTGAGCTCTCAAATCCAGCTGTTTTCTATACAACAGCTAAATGCATAGGCCAAGTACGAGCTCTCGGATGGCAGTAGTCGCTATCTGATGGCATGTGCAGTCACTACACACACAAATGACTTGATTACCATTGTAGCACTATAAAGATCATTAGGAGCAACTACATTACATTTTTGCCTTACGTGATTTGACTCCAACTTTACAAAAAATTTATCTCCTGCTGCGACAAAACAGCTATAACAAACTAATTATTTACAAAATATTGTATTAACAGTAAGCTCTACACTTGAGTTTCTTGCAAATAGTAAAGGGTTGTTTTGAGTTTCTCTTTTACAATAAATCTTTATGGGCAAGTATGAAAAATTTATGAGGGTTCTTCATGGACCGTATGAAATATGAAAAGACAAAAAGAATTGGAAGCGATCTATCAAATTTTATTTTTGCAACTATCTTCATAAAGCATACAGAAGACTGCTGTGAAAAATTATGTGAGCTGAAAAGAAAATGACATTTTTCCACATTTCCATAACAAAAATTGTATACGACTGAGCAAAGCTAGCTAATCTTCAATATAAAACTGATAAGGATCTCATCGCACAATAGATTTCAGTCATGTCTCTCGTTTACCAATGCATGTATTTAACACATTTGCTTTTAGAAATAAGCACAAATAACTGAATTTTTCACCATCTTAGTGACAGATCTTCAGCTTTAAGAGTCAAAATATTACTCTTCATTCGTATCGTTATTACAAATTTAAAGACAGCTGTAACAGAAACGGTGGTGAAAGACTGTCTCTGAGTTTTGTTTACCCCACACATTTGGAAACAGTCAGTCCACAAAGAGTTCTGCTGACACTTCTTTTTCATTCTTAGCTAATTAATACCTGCTACATTTTACTAAAAGTCTATTTTTGAAAGCTACAGAGGATCACTTGGCTTGTTATGAAATTAAAGCCTTTCACTTGATTACTCTTCTGAGTGCAGCAACATGGTGGTGACAGCCTAAGCTTGTGCAGCATTACCAATGCTAATTGCTACAGCCGCAGACCAGGCGTATCTGAAGCTACCCAGATCCTGAGGCCAACTCTGAGAGTGATGGCATGGTCACAGTGCCTAATCACTGGCAGAAAGTAGAGAGATGTTTTCTCTCCAGTAACTGATTTCTTCTGTACCAAACATAAATAACTGACAAATAACTGACACTACAAATTCATGTGCCACCTAAGTTGACTTTGAGCTATCAAACCATTGCAACAATAGGCAGTGCTTTTTAAATGTGAAAATTCTAGTTAAAAAGTGAAATAAACTTCTGTTTAGTAAATGAAAACTTGGTAAATGTGGTCTCAAGGGGAATGCATGTATAAATACTCAAACCAACTAAAAAAAAATCATGGTGCTCCATCTCCTTCCATCTTTACTCCATCTTCCCTTTCCTTCACACTTGTCCTCAGGCAAAGTTCCCCAAAATTAATAAAAAAAAGACTGGAGGAAAAACGCCAACAAAACATCACTCCAATAGCCCATCATGGATTATATGAGGTGTCTTCCCACACCCCAGGAAGCTGTGAGGCTAAGCTGCAATATGGAAAAGATTTGCTGCTACTGACACTTGTGAAGCCTTTTAGTCTGAAGCTGCTGCAGCCCAAGAGCCCTGTTTGATTATGAGTCTTGGCCACTGAATTTAATGGGGACTCAAGGATGCTACTGTGCATTGCACAAATTATTTAAAGGTTGTTCAAATCTGCAGCCAGCTTGTCACCTGGATAAATATATATATTTAAATAGATCTTCTTAACATTTTATACATTAAAAAGCATTATTTTGTATGTGTAAATTTTAAGCTCCTGATCTGGCATAATATTTTATGTCTCCAAATGACAAATTGTGCCAGTGTCAGATAGATGAAACAGCTGCTCCCACCCAAAGCAGTCTCATAAATATTTCATCACTCTCTCGGTTTGCAGAAGGCTGAGTGATGTGACAGTCCTGATTGGGAGCATTGCCATGCCGAGACCCACAACACATGCATGGCTTTGCCACCGTGGTTTTCTCTGGATGACCCTCCTTACCAGGTAGACTGGCAACAAACAAGACTATTTACTCCAGAACAGCCAGTGCACTGGCAGAACCGAAGCTGGTTGGACTGGGGGGGTTGCCCTGTGTGCTGGGGACAGGGCAGGCTCTGCTCCAAGCTGTCTCCCCTATACCACAGTGCCTGGCAAACACCACACAGGTGATGTGAGCGCATGCATAGAAATAAAGTCCGGTGCTCCCCAGATGCTGGATGCAGTTGCTTTATGATGTGCAAAGTCTGGGTTTACTGGATTTCTCACCAATACAAATCTTTGTCCCTATGCCCTTGACCACTTACAGCTCCTCAGATAGCTTGTCGGCATCGAAGCACCTTGAATGATAGCAGAAATTATACTTAACCACTTCATGTGCAAAACACGTCACTACCTTTACAGCAACAGCCCTGCCTTTTCATCATGCCCAGGCACACCATTAATTCTCTTTTGATTCCTGTTTCCATTTAGTTGTAACAATATTTGAATAATATCTTGAGACCTTTTTGAGGCACAGGATGGGAAATGGGGAAAGGAGGGTCAGTGAGTCCTGCAAGAGGGGAAAAGGACCCTGAGGGTATCAACTTTATGCCCTGGGATTCTCCCAATCAATATGAATTGTAATTAGGTTACTAGGTCACTGAATGCATTTTTCATTAATGGCTCATGCTTAATTTGAACTGCTTTTCCCTATAGGTATGGATTAATGCTTAAGGATCTCAAGAGAAGCACAGCATTAGAAAGAGGCAATATCTTTTATTAGGCCAACCAATATACTTAACAATGCAGAGATTTTTAGGAGTGTTAGCCTCTTCCCATGTCTCATTATTATTCATTGTTTTCAGCAGACATTTTTCAGCTTTATTTATTTATTTATTTTAAGCCACAGCTATTGATCTCTGGTTTAGTGGAGTTTTAGTGCGTCCTTACAATTCCTGATTAAAAGCTTCTATTATTTCCAGTGAAACTGGCAAGTTTTAATTTATATCTTTTATAAGAGTATAATGATATCAACATAAAATGAAACTCTATTTTACTATTCCCAATACGCTTATACATCTGTAATCTCTTCATCATCTCTGATCTTTCGGACTAATAGTTCAATAATTAAACTGAGGAGTATGGATGATAAAGGATATCTCTGTCCCACTGCTTTGCCTGGTGGTAGGTTTTCTAAAATTTTCTAGACAGATGTCAGATTTTTTTTTTTTTTAATAGATCATCTCGAGCCATTTTCTGAAGTGCTCCCTTTAAGTTCCCCTTCAATTTTCTGACCAGAAAAAGTCTTTCTGCTGACTTAGAAAGCTTTTCCTGCAAGTAGAAGGCTATATTATCAGCAATGGGCTCTTCAGCAGATCCTGCAGTGCAAACAGATGTGCAAACTGATCTGGAGAGAAACACGGCTGGTGCAGAGGTGCCCCTGTGCCCACACTACGCGTTTTTCAGATTGGCTCTAGTCCAGCCACATGAACATTGAAGAGCTGCTTTCTGATACCAGCATTAAATTGACTCTAAGTACATGTTCAGACAGTTTTGGAGAATATGGTAAAATCTCTCTGCTTAGGGTGCAAGGACCTCCAAACGTACCTCGTGCCTCGTTACACCTCTCATCTCCTGAGCCAGCCTCAGCACCACCCGCTCCATGCAGCATGTGCTCCATGTTTAACCCCAGCCAGCACTGAGGTACCATGAAATCATCTGTCATGTTGCAGAGGTGTGACTTCAGTAACCTGGGATTAAAAATTACTATCCCATGGTGCTAATTCTTTCATTTGGTGTTCAAAGGTCCTCCCATATTCCCATACTACTTATTAGCTACTATGAACACCTCTTTGTCACAGGAGTGGAGAACATGCATAGGTGAAATGAGCAGTCCTCTACACTTGAGTAAGCATCATGAAACATAAATATCACCAGTACTTCATTTTTAAAAAACAGTTTTGCATGTGATCGATTGGGCAGCCTTAGCATCCCAGAAGATCACATTATTGCCACGGCACCTTTATGGACATCCCATGTCCATTAATAATTTAACGTGAAAAGTAAAATATGCTTTACTTTTAAGAAATAGCTGTAAAAAATGCAATTCTCTGGAAATTGCAAGAACTCAGTAAGACAGACAGTTAAATAAATTCCTATTACAATTCAGTTGATGGAAAGGTCCTCCTTCCATTGCAATAGTCTGCCTTTGCGATTTTAGACACTACAAGAAACATCTTGTTCTCCTGATTCTTTTCATAACAAAGCACACAAGAGGACAGCAAAAGGAGAGACTGTGTGCCATGCCCAAGGACACAATGTTGAGTTAACTGACAAAATCCAGTGCCAAGTAGCCATGCTTCGAGTGTCAACTATGTGTTAGATAAGTAGGGGGTTTTTCACTACATAAACAAACAAACATCTCAGCTGCTTGAAGAGCACTTGGCAGGAGCACCAATCTAATGACAGAGGAAGTATTTTAAACTGCCGGTTATTCATGACAAGAGGCAGCTCTAGACTTTACAAGCCTGCTGTTGTAGCCAGTCACTGATCCAGAGAAGCGTTGTATCAATACTAAACCCATGGCCAGGGTGCAGCTCCAAGAGAGGCAGCTCTGCCAGCAAACCTGGCGTCAGACCTCCCCAGCTACTTATCCCCCACCTCTGCCACAACTCATCACCTCCTCCTCAGGTCTGTGACAAAGCTGCTTTGGGTCAGGGCTGCAAATCACATCACTGAGGTGAAATGCCTAAAAAGCAGTATTATTGTATTATTTTAACCCAGATCAGTTTATCAAGCCTCCTGAGAGCATGGTCCCACCAACAGAGGTATCTGCAACACCAGGGCACCAGCAAGCCCCGGGGGGGCTGGCTATTACTTTCCCTTGGTTAGCTACCAACGGCTGCAAGTCATCAAAACGCACATTTCTGAGGCTGGGACAGCAGCTCTCTTCTTTCAGACACATTAAGCAGAGGCAGCCCTACTGCCAGCAGTCCTGGTGGATTAGTGGTTCACTTTGCTTTTGGTGCCACTATGAGCACACAGGATGCCAAAAAATACTATAGATTTCAGGTTGTTTCTGTAAACATCTGAAAACACAAATGCTTTCAGCCATGCTGGGCAAGATACCATTGAGATCACCTCGCTGATACCATCATCAGTGCTCAGATTTAATTTATAGGTTTGACCATAAAGTTTGCAATATTGCCTGTTTCTGTATATACAGACAGTAGGTAATTATGGGAGATCAGCAGCTTGCACAGATGAAAAGGACTTGCAGAAGCATGCAGCTTTGGATCGGTCAGATGGATATATATGACTCTTCATTAGTAAGAAACAAGACAGACACTGCAGAAATTCAGTGAGCCCCAGTACCTTCGTCAGCTGCTGCTCGGAGGGAAAGCCCAAACCAAACACAGTATTTGCTCTGCTGTCCGCCCACTGGCCGAACTTCTGCGACGTTTTAGTGAAGGTCATGTTTGGTGTGATTGTGCTGTTTATGATCACCTGTTTAAAAACAGATCAGAAAAAAAATTAAAAGTAGAAGCCACATCGGAAATGCATATCCTAGCAACGATATCATCCAAAGCAATTAGCAATCTAAATTGGGAAATTGCTATATTCAGAAGACTTTCTCCCAAAACAAAACAGTTTCTATCTTGTCTTACTTCACGCAGTTAATTGTGATGTTTTGTCTTCTTTTTCCAAAGCACTATCACAGTCCTGCAGTTAAACATCGCTGCAGGAACGTCACTGAACTCAAAGCAATGGCAGGGACAGGAGCTATAAAACTACCCTGGCAGAAATGCAGATGCAAAAGTCTCTTTTTTCAGCGTCACAAAGGCACAGAGCTACTCCCACCGCCCTGCCAGGCACCCAGCATGGCCCCAGGCCTGCAAGCAGGGTGTCCACCAGCAACACCTGCCCTCAGACTGGAAGAGCAAATAAATATCTCTGCATTTCTCCATTTGGCTTCAAGCCTCCACAAGCACAATGCCAGAGACACATCAGAAATTAAAAAAAAAACCCAAAACAACAAAACAAAACAAAAAAGACAGGGAGAAACTGATAGCTTAATAGTGAGTTTAATTTAGGAGGGTGGTGAAGTGCATCACCAACAATGGACATGCAGTATTAAATGTGGGCCTTAGGACAAATATTCTGTCACTTTACAAAACTTAACTAATAATCTGCTTCACTACCAGCAACCTTGAAAGCAACAGTGGTTCCTGTAATTAAAGAAATAGCCAACATGAGGAAGGCTGCTGGGATGAGGTCTCTAAGGAACTCAGTGGAACAAGCATAAAATGTGATCTTGCAAAAACGAATTAGATATATGTCAGTTCATTATCAAAAATCTTAACTTTATTTTCAAGATACATCATTATATGAGTCTCTAGACTCCTTCCCGTGGAAATTAATTCATGTACAATGTTCTTTCTGCTAACAGAATAGGAGCTTTCTTTAGTAATGTGTACCATCATTTCCAATATGCAAATTATGCAGTAATTAAGCCAAATCTGTGGGACAGTTTAATTAACATGATCAGGAAGTATCCTGGCAACATCATTTACTATGTATTCCAAGCAGGTTTTTTTTTCCCCTAAGGTATCATTTACATTTAGCAAAAAGTGTGAATTAAATTTAGCAGAGAAAGATCTTTACTTGCCTCCGTCCCCTCCCTAACTTCTGACCTCTGTGCTGATGCTTTTATTTGCTTTCTTAGAAACTGCTCAACTTCAGTGGCTCCCCCTTTTTGCATCATCACTTTCAAGTAAACATACAATTTTCTGCCATTTCCTACCACTGAAAGTTTCACCAAGAGGATCAAACCTGAGGAAGGTCAGGTGGCTGTCACCTCTGAAATTGTTTTTTGCACAGAATAAACAGGGCAAGAAAGCAGGAGAGGTGACTGCAACCAGTGCTGGCCAACACACACCACAAAGACATCAGCTTGAGGGTCAAAACAACTTTTTGAACGGCCAGTTGACAGGCAGAGGTATAAGTAAAGCTGTCCAGATGCACTCTCCTCCCGCTAAGTCACACAACGGAAACGCAGCCAATAAAAAAGTCTAAGTGAGATTTCAGAGATTTAAACTAAAAGAAAATAAAAGATTTTATGTAGAGTTTTGACAATTCAAAGGGAGTATGACAATATGAGGATTGCATGATACAGAGAGTCACAAGAACAGGAGAAAAAGCTACCACCAACCCAGAAAAATCAGGATGCTTTCCAAAAACTTTAAGGAAAGTGCTATATGTATATTTCTTCTTTAAAGATCTTACATCAGACAGATGAACTACTTACAAATGTTTAGCTTCTCAAGTTACAGAGTTTATTTTAGAAGCTATGAAATACCCAGAAATTTCAAGTGATAAAAAGTATTACTTCAGTCATACTGTGCCTATCAAATTGGATATCTGTGGGGAAAAACTAATAAAATGACCCATTTTATTGAAAGGCTAAAGCTTCACTCTCTGGAAGCACACTCAGAGAAGAATAGAATTCTTCCATACCTCCTACAATAATCATTGAGTAAATACAAATATATTAAATAAACACACCAAAGATATCTTTTAGACCACAGTCCAATACTATCAAAGAGGTGATAAAGGAATAATGAAGCCTGCAAACTGTAAATCAAAAAACAACTTTCTAAGCGATGAAATCATTGTAATTAGCTTAGCACCTTAGAGGTTAATTTTTTCTGTAGCCAGTGCAGAATCCAAGAAAAGGTTGTGGTGATCACACACCTTCAAGAAACTGACAGTTCATCTGTTAAATTTATAATAAACTGCGATTAGTGAAACTGCCTGGAAGCCATCTCTACCTTTTTTTTTCCCCCCTTAAATCCCGCTCTGTCAGTCACACAGTTCAGAAACGCTGCATTCCTACAGAGAAGTGAAAATCTAAGTAGAAGCTTAGGAGATTAAATCAGAGCTCATAGAAACCACTCAGAAGAACTGGATGCTGCGGGCACATCACACTTATCCACCTGGTGTTCCTCCCCAGCCTCAGCCCATCGCCCCGCCCTGCTCACTGGAAGATGCCACAACACAAAACTTCCAGAGCATTAGCCTGTACATTCGCTTCCCATGCAAATCTGGTCACCTCTTCACAGCAGAGACACTACATTGGCCAGGGATCAATCACGTTAGTTGTGTTTAGGAGAAAGAAAGGGCGTTATGATTTCAAAGAATGATGGAAAGCAAGGCTTGCAAACACTTCTGCCAGGTAATCCAGCCTATCGCCCCTCCCAAAGCTGGCTCATCCTTGGCTACATGAGACCAGAAGGAAAATACTCCCCACCACTCCTCCATCTCCCAGGCAGAAGGTCTCCAGCTGGGGCAGAAGGCAGGGGAAGCATTTGTGGGTACCACAACATGAATGTTCAATGAAACCAGGAAAATTTTATTTTTTGATGAAAGGATGAGACAGAATTTTCAAGTTTCAAAGGAAGAAGGAGGTGAGAAGAAGCACGCAGAAGAAAAAGGACATATTTGAAAGGTGCTGTGGGCAGGATGAGCCTGCGGGCTCTTTTCCACCCCTAACTGCAATCCAGTATTATAATTCTATAGGAAAAGCCCACTCATCAATTCAAATGAGCTCTGACGAAATCACTTTGCATTTGGTTCTCATTCACATAATACACACACAGTGCAATTCCGTCTGCATCAGAAAACGGAATAAACTTGCAGACTTTCATCCAGGATAATCGATTCAACAGACAAACTAGTCTCTAATCAAATGCAATCAGTCCCTGAAGTGGTTAAAGAGTTCTCCCTAAAGACAAAGGCAAAACGGAGCATAATATAATAAGCACCTTACAGAATAATAAACTAATTCATCACACTGACTGTCTACATGTGGTTAAAAAAATAAAATTCTGCCTTTGCTCTCATCTACATGCAAGCGTATCAGATGGAGAACATTCCTGATACATCCACATACGCCAAACAAAATCTCACACTAATTTCACTTCCTTTGGGAGAAAAACAATCCTGACAGATCTAAATTTTTATTTAAAGATAACACAGAAGAACGTTCACAGTACAAGACAGCGCTGTATCAACCAGAAACGACTCCAGACATCTAGAGACACACCAGGTATATTCATCAGATAAGAGTGAACGCAAATAAGCTGGTGCAGAGCAAACATTCATGGGCTGTAACACACCCATCCCACTGCCTTCCCACGGAAAAAGTGCCAAATCAAACAGGGAGAGGTCACAACATGACCTGAGTGCGTAGAAGTAAAAAAAACCATACTGGCATCTCAGGTCACTTGTAACATACAAGCACTGCCCATATATACAGCTGCCACTTATTTTAGGAGATGATTCGAGTGTTTAAAGTGTTCCCCTCCCAAAACTCCCTGTACCACAACACTACACTAAATGGGAAAAGCCAATGTGGCTCCAGAAAATCCATCTTCCCAAGTCACCATTTCAGTAACCTAAGGTGAGCGTGCGTGAGGGCTGGCTGGAGCACAGAGGGAGCAGAGCTGGAGCAGCACATGGGGGTTTGCCAGCGTGGCTCACATCGTACGCTCTGGCTGCATCAGCCCTGGCTTGCCTTTTTTGCAAGAAGGAAAAGCAGAGAAGAGAGTAAGCTCAGCTCCAAGGGGAGGAGAGCAGCAATCGTAGTGGGCACTTGGCAGAGCCACTGGCAGAGCCCAAGGAGGGGGCCAATGCACCAGCAGGAACTGGCCAGGATGTGTACTCTGAGGACACCCACCAAAGGGGATGATGCAGCCAGCCCTGTCAAAGCTTCTCTACCTGGGAAAAGACTGAAATAACAGCTATGAGACAATGTATTTTGGAATTGCATTAAATGAAATCAGAAAAGGGCCCCTTTTTCTGGGACAAGCCTGTCAGATTAGGAATTATTCTGGAATTTTCCCTTTAAATTCACACCACCTGTTACTCTGAAGCAACTTTACCTCCAGAAAAGCCCCAAGGCTCAAGGCCATAGGATGTACTCATTAAGAAGTCACTACATTAAAACCTCCCCATTTCTTTTTCACACCTCTGAATATGTGCTTTCCAGTTTGAAGTCCTTGTGAAATTTAATTTCCTCAACCCACCAGGCTGCTAATCTTCAGTAAAGATGTATCCCAGTCTTAAAACAGAATTGACGAGGGAAAGAAGCTGCTAATCCTCTGGGCACAGCTATCACAGGCTCAGCAGGTTCTTCCAGCTCATCAATTCAATGTGGATCAGAAGAGCTTGTGACACTGGATGTCTCCTGGAGATGAGGAGACTGGGATGGCTTTGCAGAGAAATTCTCCCTCTATCCCAAATGTTCAGCAGCTCCCTCATGGAATCAGCCCACCTATGTTTCCATGATTTGCACTATCTCTGCTGACAGCTTCTAGGCTTACATGCAACATCTTTTCTCCAATATGTCACTGGTGCTAAACTGATCATCTAATTTCTAGTCCTACACATACATGTTGTTAATCAAGACAGTGCTATTAAAGGGAAAAAGAGAGTCCTTTGTTGAGGCCACCTAACAGAGTAGAGCAGGAGCAGCACAAAAACACACTCACAGCGGTGTAAGAACTTGGGGATGAAAGCAAGAACAGCCTTTGGCCAAAACAGTGAACCTGTAATGCAGGAGGAATAATTACAGTTGTTTCACAAAACAGGGCCAGCAGATGTCATCAAATATTTCTCCCCACCCTTTCTGCTAAGTCTTTAAAGAAGGTCCTTAAAAAAAAAAAAAAAAAAAAAAAGCCTGGGAAAATGGAAAGTAGCAATGGCACTTGTTCTAGCATTGCTTCACCTGCTGCACCTGACACGTACGCGGTGCTTTACCCGGGACAGGCTGGGGTATGGATTAATTAGATTGGAAGCACTGCAAACATATGTTAAGAAGAGCACGGAGTGTCTCTGTTTTGCTGCTCCTCCTGCTCCACTTCATCGTTTGTGCATGAGCAGGGGTTCCAGAGCACAAGGTAGGCAACAGTTGGCAAGGACATCTACTGCCAGACTCTTGCTCCAGGTATCCATCATTTCATCCCTCCAAGGCCAGGAAGCCCGGCCAGCCACTGCTTTTCAAGAATTACTGTTCTACATAGTTAACCAGGACATTAGTTATTTCACCCATCGATGGACTCCAAAAGCTTCCATAGCTACCTCCTGTATTTCTGCGGGAGGCAGGAGAGGAAGGGGAATCGCAGTGATTCATCCGCTCTCTGCAGAGAGGAAGATGCCAGGACGCCTTGCAAGCTGCAGAGGACTTGCTGCAGTCCAAAGTATCTACTTCCCAACCTGAGCTCCCTCTGCGGAGAGAAGATTCACCTTGTATGGGTGCTGTTGCTGCTTCCTTCGTGGGGAAAAGGGCCATTTCTACAGCTGCACACAGCTTTTTTTCCCTTTCATCACCAGGATAATTCAATGAATGATGAGGTTCATTTTTAACCCGAAAAGCCAACAAATCAAAAAGAAACCATACAGCTCTTGTCCTCCTTCATGAAAAGAGATGTAAAAATAGCCCCTCCCTCTCCAATAAAAAGACTAATAACTGTTTTTCCTCTGGTAAAATATTTCTGTTGTAAAGCCCTCACTGAGAACCTGTCTAAATGCAACAAAAGTGGGTTCATGATTATGTGAATTCTATTAAGTAAATCTCCTGCTACACCTACTCCATTGCGCTCTTTTTCTTCCCAAAGTAATTAACATCTCTGCAGAGCTGGCTTCCCACGTCCTCCACCCAGTCTAAATCTCTAAAATCTCCTATTTTTGCTTTGACATCTGACTAGAATTTTTTTTCCTTTTAGGCACAGCACACACATCCACCCACCCACATGATTCAAAGCACCAGCAGCTGTTTCATGAAGAAAAGCTACAGCAAGGATTTTCAAACCCTCTATGCTGGAACAAATTGTTACCCAGGAATTTCATGCAACTTTTTATAAAATATATAAACAAAAATACTTGTGTGTTATTTTCACATGAGAAATAATACTTCTAACTTATCAGAGACAGGGAGAAGAATACAGTGGAGACTATTTTTTCCTAAAATTGAGGTGAGGGAGAAGGTTGTATTACCTACAATTAGATACAATTAAAAAATAAATTTGTTATACCACATTCATACTTTGGAGGATTTAATAAAAATAGAGAGTCTTTGTGTAGAGTATAACCACATCCCTGTATGAATCATTTAAGCACTGATAGTTTTCTGCATCCTTCAAGTTGCATGACGACAGCTTCACTTAAGCCTGAAGGTGCCATTGCAGAGGTCAGAAATGGCACAGCCACGTGGCATCATTAAAGACTCCTCTACTCTTTAACAACCTACACACCCCAGTGAGCAGTCAGAAATGGGATAGCTTACTGCTTCCTCTCTCTGAAGTCTGGAAATCTGTCCCATGGCTGAAGAATGGCCAAGGGCAGGCAAATTAATTTTAGGAGATGATAGGATCTACTTGGCATCTTCTAAAGCACCTAGAAGTGGTCACCATTAGATGACAGTCAGGTGCAATCAGGGGCAGTATATTAACATAAGTGGAAACACAAGGTATCTATGAGATAATATAAAATACTAATCATTCTGCGTCCTCAGAAATGCCTCGCCCCTTATTTTGCTGTTAGAAAATAAAGCTAGATGGAATTTAGCTGGGGCTCATGATCATCATGTTCACTCCTCAGGGACTTGAGACTTCAGCTTGGGACTTCAGCTAGTATTTAGTGGCTGACAGTCATTTATACTATTCCTCATTTTCCATCTAAGAACCACAGTGCCATTGGATGCGACTTCACAATCCAGAATCAAGAAAGAAGCGATATTTGGGGGTTTTTTTGTAAAACTAAGAAAATATTGCCTTGAATTACATTTGCTGCTCAAATTTTAAGAATATACAATGCAGTGTAGTTTATTTATAAACTCCATCTGGCCTGACTTGATTAGCATGTCTGATACATTAACTCTCTGAATAGGGATTCCCAAGTATCAGATACCTCTGGCACTACAGCAGGGTGGGAGAAGAAAACAAATAATCGATGTAGCAGTTTCATTGGACAAGCAATCCTTACAGTTTCATGAAGCACAGCTTATAGGAATTATTCTTTATTACTTTCAGTAATTGAACTTAAAAAAAAAAGAGGGAGTAAAAATCCTAGATTGGAAAACCACCAGCTAACCAGTGCTCCATTTACTGCAATTCTTGTTGGAAGTCCCTAATACACTAGGAGGAGGCTGTGGAAAGCTTGAGGGGACAGAGCTTGTGCTCAGCTCACCTTTGGGCACAATGTTCCTCAGCCCCCTTATAATTTCTTTTGGAAGAAAAAGGCAACACAATGCAAAACCTGCAAGCAAGCTGAGCACCAGTGTGCTCACTGGAGTCTGGTGAGCAGGCACAGAAGTTTTTACCATCTTTAAATTTGTCTTTTTCAGTCCCATCCCACAGGTTTTGCTTTGAGCAACTGACGAAACAAAAAGCAGGAGAGAAAGCATCTGTAAATTGTACTACATTGTGCCTGTGTTAATGATGTTACTAAAACTCTTGAATTTATCCTCAATTTTCACCTAGCTACAGGCATAGGTTATTTTCACAAAAAATTTGCTACAGATCCTTCAAAGGCCTTGCTAAGTTCAAGGACCATGACCCGAAGCATGCATCCTTTGCTTAATTCCAGGTTTCTTTACAATAACATCATATGGTTTAACTAACCCCTCTGGCAAGTTCGGATGCTACATTCATACTCAAGTCTGGTGATCAGAAACAACTCTGTCTGAAGCAGTTATGTCCTGAAACACTTTGTTTTACAGCACTTTTCCGAGGAATTTTATGGAGAGGTTTTAAAACCAGAAAACCTACTCAGACCGAAGTGTCCCCACTCGCGGGTGACCGATGCAGCAAGAAATCCTCTAGCATGAATTTTTATCTTTTCCTTTTTTTTTCTTCTCCTCTTTTTCAAGCGTAACAAATTGTGTTTCTGAAAAGGTTTCTGCAACACTGATCTCCTTTCATTCAGTTGTGTGTGGTCTTTCCACCGAGCCAGTGACACATGCAGGCACTGTACATACAAGCGGAAAAATGAGCCAGATAGGATCACACAGCGGCAGATGTGCTTCTGTTCTTCTGTCAAGGATACAGCTGTTGCCAGCACTTTGTTATCTTTTCTCCTAAGCTTACTAACTGGCTTCTGAAGGATTTACTTCCAGAAATAATCCAGACAATGAACAGAGGATTTTTCACATTTCAAAGTTAATAACTTAGAAAGAGATTAATATAGAAATATTTAAGTGATAGGAGTTCTACAGCTCCAGACTTTTTTTTTTAAACCAAAACACATCTACAGCAGATGATCTGCTGTTCTGGTTGACGCAGTTTCAAGGGACCCACCAAATTTCCTGGTATTTACTTTGCTCCATTTCTCTTTCACTTGTAAACCCAGGTCTTGTTTGTGCAAACATTTTTAATTTTTCTTTCCATTCCCAACTCATCTCTGCTGGTGTAAGCAATTCTGAAGTTACCATTGCAGTTAAGCCTAACAGCATTTATTTTAATCCTCTAAACACTCAAGGACCTGTCTACACAAGTGCAGCCAATGTCACTATAGTTCTACCTATCTAACCAGTCTTGGCAACTGCTGAAAATTCTCCTGCAGACACAACTCCAGGCAATGTACAATTCTCCCAATTATTAAATTCTGCACCTCCTCTCAGCCTGAGTTTCTGAATACCTGATATCACCTCAAGCAAATAAAGGATGATGCAAGTGAGTAGTCTCATCCTTGGCTGACAGCTCGGCTCCTCCTTTATGCTGCATTTCTACAACACCAAATTTCAAATAAAATGTTCTCAAGTTATTTTAACAACTAAGAGAAACAAAAACTCAAGTAACTTTAGTCAAGCTGAGTACACCACAAACATAGACAACATAAATATTTTAAGATCATCAGGGACTCTTACTTTCCTTAATTTTATTCACTCTTATTTCAAAGATGTCTTTGAGAAGAATGTGAAGCCTTGGTCTATGTAGCAGAAGGATCCTGTGCACACCTCAATGTGTTGAGCCCACATAGATACCGATCCTCATTCTAGAACATGCATTTCAATTTCTATTTGTATCTGTCCTGCTTCAATTCCCATTAACCCCAACATTCACATTTCTCTTTGATACTGCACATGCTGAATGATTTACGTCTCCACAGGACCCCTTTGGAGCATAACATGTTGGGGATACCCTGCACCTTGGAGGTGTTCAACCCACCACCCCATGCAGACACCCTCCTGCCACTACACCCACACCCCAGCCTCCACCACAGCAGCAACCTCTGCCTGGACAGCACCAGCATCACCCTCTGATGGCAAGTTCTCCCTAAATTGAGAGTCTCCTCCAAATCATTCAAAATGATTCTAAAAATCTGGAAGTTGCATTCACCACAACGCTAACATCTTTAATGAAATCAGGAAATAGCTATTAAAACCAGCACAGCAAAAATATAAATTATTTACTGCAAGTTGTTTCACTGTCTGAGTGAGAGAGACTGGTTCCAGCTTAGGTTAGACTGGTGTGCTCTGACTCAGGGCAGGACAGATGTTCTCCTGCTGTTAATCTGTTCATCACACAAAATGAAGGAGAACTCCGTTACGAAAGGAGCAGCTGCCTCTCGGAGAGCAGCCTGATCCAGCTTCATTATTTACAGCAACGACAAGCCCAAAAGGAACTGCAAAAAGCCACTAGAGACTCTTCAGGAATCTTCTGCAAAGTACTTTGTTTAGCACAATTGGTACTAGAATATGTTTCCAGCAGACAAGCATCATTCTCGAGCACAGGCTTGGAAATCTGAAACAGGAAAAGTCTAAACTGCAGCTGCCTTATGATGATGAGAGTGGATTAAATGGCATTAAATTATTTTAAAAGCTCTAATATGGATTCACATTAGTTTAGTATACAGATATTATTATTGTTGCTCTGCCTCAACAGTAAAGTTCTTATCTATTATATTACATATATATAAAGATCATAAAACCACAACTAATGTTTTTACTTAATAGTCATTGCACTAGCATAAAAGCAATGAGATGTTTATTATAACATACATACAAACTATGCACACTGGAAGACAGGATTATGCATTAAAATTATATTTTATACCATGTTTTTGTATTTCAAAAGATGTTCTTCTTTTTACATGGGGGGTTAATTAGTTCCATCTGTTGTAATTACTCTTTTATGGCTCCAGTATTATCTCCAGCGCCAACAATCATGTTGAAATTAGCTCCAATAGTTCATGAAGTACTTAACATACTATGATAAAGAGAAGATGAAGGCCATCAAATGTGCTCAAATTTCTCTATTACAGTAATCAGCCAGACCAGTGCTGGAAATCTCATCTTATGGCATACCAAGGTTTCTTTTGTGGACAGGTATGGCCAAGAATGCAGGAACAGTAACACGTCACACACTTGCCTTTTTGGTGAAAGGTCCTTTTCATGTTGGTTCTCAGTGTCAGAAGTCTAAGTAATATTGAGTTCATGCTCCCCCCACACCCCTGTTTTATGGCTGGTGCTCTTTCCAGAACAACCAGAAGAGAAAGGATGTCCCACCCAGCCTGGAAGAAATGGTGTGAAAGGCAAAAAGAACATGGCAGAAAAAGTCCTGAAAAAAATAAATACCCATGTGGGTCACCTAGCAGTGAAAAAAGCTTTGAGAAGCTGGAATAAAAAACATTTTCTGCCAGATTTTACCAGCAGAGGATCTCTGGAAATCATAGTTCTGCCAGTGCTGCAGTCAGTAAAATAACTGTCAGGATGAAGAGTGGGGCCTCTCGGCACTTCAGTGGGCACAGGGCAGCCAGCTTGGACCCCAGCAGCATCACACTCCTCCAGGATGCACACAGCACTCCTGACAGCGATGGCCATAAATAAAACCTCCATCCTTTTGGCAAAACATACACATATGTTCACCCACACCTTTCAAAATCACAGCATTTAATTCAGGATTTCTCCATACACATTAAAAGAAAAGGTAACACACCACTTTTAAGGTCACTTTTAATGTCCTTTTACATCCTTTTATCTTTGGCTACACAAGGCTGTAAAAAATCCTCTGATAATTTCACTACAAAGTTATTAAACCTGAAAATATAGGTAGTTAAAAAAACTTTTGATATTTTAAAAAAAAAAAGATATTGAAAAAAATATAAAACATGGGCCATCACTCCACCTAATTCACTGAGCACGGGGTCAGGCAAACACATACTGATCCTCTGAATGCCAAGAGGGAAGGCGATGTGATCGTTTCTGCAACACATTATCGCAAATCAGATCCATGGGGTCTTAGAGGCACAGTTAAATGCTGCCACACCAACGCAAGCCCCTGGCAAGGCAGGCAATGCCAGAAGCCTTTTTTAATTCAGTGCCAAAAATTTTGTAGTATTTAATTATTAATCTAACTCAACTGAGAAAGAGTTGCTATTGGTTTAATGGCTAAATTTGCGTCAATGAAAGAAAAAAAAAAGAACATAAAGAACTAGCCAGATGAAGGAATTTCATCTGTGCCACCATACCCTGCAATTTTTCTCCTGTGAAAAGAAAGGTTCTTAAATCCAAGAGTCACCTTTTGGCAAAATACTCTATGATATTTTTAACAACTATGTCTTAAAATAATTCCATTTCCATAGGCACAGAAAATTATTTGTTTTGAGTCTCTGAACACAGCACTGGAAGAATTCCGAATTTCCTTTCCGTGTGCCGAGGATGCCTGCCTCCAGTAGTGAGAACAAAAAAAGCACGGTCATAAAGAGGTGGGCAGCTATTAAATTAGGTAGCAATTAGGACTGGTACAGGAACTGAGAAAGCCAGAAATACACCAAATATTAGCAGATTTACATATCACCCCTTCTTACCTCCCTAAATATCTGCTACCCCATGCTGCTGGGGCTCTGTCCCTGCCAGCTTCATTCTGCTCTGGAAATCATACCGTCCGTTCTTGCTGCAGCACTCACTGATAGATCCCATTATAAGGGCATATATGCCACTTAATCAAACAGCCTCATCATACTATATGATGTACTGTATTCACTTTGGGGAACGTCATGTGAATACTGATTCGCAACATTTGGCCCGTATTCTTATTCCTACTAATCGCAATTTACTTCAGAAACAGACACACTGATTTTGCTTTCCCAGCACAGCAATTTTTCTGGTTCTCTCTTCAATACTTTCACACGCTTACGCCCAACTTATCTGCTGATCTCAATAGTCAAGACAATTGTTAGGTAATAAACTCTTTTAAATGATCTAGCAACTGGGAATGAGTGCCAGTTGACAATTTTTTTTTCTCTGAAACACAAACCCTTTATTTCTGTATCATGTATTTTCCAAAATTACTCTTGCAATCTATTAATCTTTTTAACCCTGATTTTAATTTTTTCTAGTCATCTGTTTAAGCACCTCACAGAGACAACTTAGTATGAGCATCTGAGATGACTCTTGCTGTGTCACTTTTCTTTGCTGCTGCTGTCTCATAATGTCTCACTTTATTGCTGGCTATTAATTTTTAAGATAGCTTTATGTTCCTTATTAACAACTTATTTCTCAAAAGATAAAAATGATGCTGTTGCAATCACAGGTTCTGTAGAAATATAACATCCAAAAATGAGGACAGAAGCTTGTTTCTGAGGGATTATATTTCTTTCTCAAATCCTATACAGAAATAAGTTTCTCATTCTTTCCCTCTTGTCTATATTGTTTGGATAACACATATTTCCAATTTATAAAAAATAAAAAAGGCCACCAACCAGGGCACTACCACGCATTATTCCAGAGGATGACAGAGGATATCAGTCCGAGTAATTTTCATGCTTTCAAACTTCCTTTTTGCCTCTAAAAGGCAGAATAATGTAGGTCACTTTTAATGAGGAGCCCTGTGTGTGGCTTTCCCCACACACTACACAGCAACTGGGCACTTACGAGTTCATGTTCTCCCTGCATCATCACTGTATTTTGTCATTTTTCAACAGGGCTGACTTTTGCCCTCAATGCTGGGCACTTTCATATGGTGAAGTCTCTTGGCTGCCTCATTAACTCTGAATCAGTGTGTGCCCTTGCATTTTACTGTATCATTTCCTCCAGCATTCAATATGCTGCAGTTTAAACAGCCTCTGGCTAGAAACATCTTAAAACATCATGATGAAATTACTTTCTTGACAACATACAAGTCAATTACAGGGTAATTAAAACATATACTAATCTATTCCCTTGTTTGGTAATGGTATCTTAGTTAAGATCATCCACTGCATACTTGTATGGTATCTGTGAAATCTTTTGCTATTAATTGTAAGCTGCTGTCCACAGCACCTGTTTTTCTCTGAAAGGCACAGGAATTACAATACCTGTTCTCTTCTAGTTTTGCAAACATGAGGAATTAAAGTGGTACAAGATGTTTCAAATTTAAGGTGTCCACTTTTCAGTGCTTGACTTCCCAGGCATTTCAATGGCTTTCTGGGAGGATTTGGAAGAAACCTGGCAGCTGGAAGGTGTATGCTCTTGCCTTGCTGCCCTACATCATATCAGACTCCTGGTTTCCAGCACAAGCCTCTTATCCCTCCGCAAGGGAAGAGTTAAACTCCCTTGACTTCACTCTGCTCCCTACCTTTACCCTACTCCCTCTCTGTCCCATTCTCCTCTTTGCTGCCACATCACACAGAATCACAGAATGTTAGGGACTGGAAGGGGCCTTGAGAGATCATCTAGTCCAACCCCCTGCCAGAGCAGGATCACCTACAGTAGGTCACACAGGAACGTGTCCAGGAAGGTTTTGAATGTCTCCAGAGAAGGAGACTCCACAACCTCTCTGGAAAGCCTGTTCTAGTGTCCTGTCCATCTTCACCATCTCCACATCTACCATCCAAGCCCTTCTGTCTTTCCTCACCGCTCAGCAAACCAGTGAGGACCCGAAGGCAGCATCCTGCTGTGCCAGGCTGCAGAGCCAAGCAACTCCCCTGCCCATCTGCCAACTGTGCTCACAAAACGAGTCCCCAGTATTTACACCTTTAGACACATGGGCTCAGTGGTTCCCTTAATCCCCCTTCACCCCACTCCTTAAACCCCCCTGCTCTCCTCTGCCCCGCAGCACTCATCCTCACCCTCCTGTGCCCTGGGGGTCTGGGGATGAGGGACAGGGACCTGCCAGAAAGGAGAAAGGGACAGGCTACGTCTGTGGGAGAAGGAGGATGGAGCTGAAGGACAGGGGACTGTAGAGGGTCCAGACTTTCAGGGACAGCAGCAGCAGCCTGAGGAAGCCATTCCTGTGAGAATCACCGGGCTGGTGGTGCATCAGAAGAGCACTAAATACTAATCAGGTTGACATTAGGCAGCCTGTCCCACGTTCTGCACTGCAGCAGAGCTAATGGGTTTCAGCAGCCCTATGCTCTCCGCATACCTGCAATTCAACACGCTGCCCAGAGCGATATGGTGAGTGCTAAAAGTAAAATACAGCTTATGCAATCAAGTAACAAACAGTGTTGAAGTGAAGTGTCCTGTATTCTTGATCACTTTAAAATATTTTTGTTACCATGTAATGTCAATATAAGGTAAAAAAACCCCCAAAAACAACAACAAAAAACCCCAACAAAATAAATCCAACAGCTGTATACAAGTTGGATTTAAATGAAATTTCTCAAGCCAATGTGCACTGTATATATTTGTTTAAAATAAACTGTTAGAACAGCCCCTTTGCAGTTCAGAGATGGATGGAGAATTGTAAGAGATACACATCCTTCATCACCAACTTCCTTCTAGGGCTAAGTCCCTTAATTTACTTGAACTTCAGCTATTTTTTTCCTTAAAACAGAGATAACTTCTGCCTGCAGTGATGCCATGATGATAATCCATCTGGTATTTGCCAACACACAGAAGACTTTATTCTAATAAGTGAGATGTACAGAAATCAGGACAACACCAACCAATCCTGTCTATATTCTTCCTCACAGCCCTGCCCAGTTTCATTTTTGGCTAGAAAAGTAGGTCAAATCACTGAAAAATAGTTGTTTGAGGGGAAAAAACAGCTTTTAACTTATCTGTATATAAACACCCTTCTTTTTCCAAATCAGTACTCTTAAAACAGACAGGCAGTGTAACTGGGGACTCTCCAGAGCAAAATGTGAAGGCAGCCTCTCAGTCTGTTCCTTAATCAGTAAAGGTTCAATACAAGAGGAATAATTCATGTGGCCAGCAATTGATTCTCGCTCAGTAAGCCCCAGGGGAGAATTTTAACCGTGGAAAGCTCACCTTCTTCTGGGACATGCTAAAATAGGGAGGTGGTTCCTTCTGAATGTCTTTTGGGCAGATTACAAAGCAAAGCTTGGATGCTCATCTTGTTCTCAGCACACACTTGCAGTTCTGGGCAGGACCTCTGGCTGTGGGCATACGCTGCCCCTGCAGCTTCCCCCTGCCACATAGAGTAATTACTTTCTTTTCATTAATTGGTCTTAATGCATGCATGCACATCCACAAATCAAGCGACCCACTGCTGCGACTGCAGCAGTTTTGGCTTGGAAGTCACGCTTGCCTGGGTTTGTAAAGCCAACAGCCCACTACCACCAGCACCAGCTTTGCCCAAGGAGGAGTATCTGTGGGGTGTACGCAAATTTTGGGGGGCTCAGCTTTCCCCAGCAAGTTGCAGGGGTTCTGTGCTCCAATTGCAAACTGGGCCAGCCACGGCAGTTAGCTGGCATTTCTGGAAGTGAACACACCGGTACAAACAGTGTAATGATGGTGATATATTAATGCTGTACCGATGTCAATGAAACATTACCATCAATTTAAGCAGGCAGTATGGCTGATTTATAAGCCAATATATAACCAAATATAGCACAGGAGATGTTTGGAAAAACAAGTATGTGGAATAGGCATGACAAATAGTAAAGCTTTACTAAGGGATGATTTCTGCGCTCTCTCTCTCCCAAGACAGTGATATTTTCCTCATCCAAGCAGGAACACAGATAAACAGGCTGTAAACTTGTCCAGTTACCCTGTGGTTTGTGCTTTGGCAGAAATGACCGATGATTTTTGTACATGAGTGAAATGTTTTAACTTATACCCCTGCCTGGGGTTTGCTATGGGAAAGCAGTCACCTTATAAGTTACATTGCAGGGACTAATCAGAGGGATAAATCCAGCATGTAACAAAAACAGTTGTCTGAGCAACCCATTCAATCCAACTGATTTGGATTCTTACAGGAAACACGTCAGCACACTATCTGGTAATGCAAAACAAAATAAGAAAAAAAGAGTGAGGGAGGGAAAGTCTTCATGCCTAATTTGTCACCTAAGGCTGATGAACACCAATGCGAAAGCTGCAGAAAATTAAGTGATAACCTGTAAACACTTCATCCAGGCAAAAGTGAATATGCAGTTGGCATTTACATTAAAAACTCTAGTCTGTTGAGTATCTGTCTCCTCATTCTCTTTAAAAATAACTTTTTTTTTTTCCACCAAAAAGGCCTCAGCCTTATCTACCCGATACCAGTGGTGGTTTTAGACACTGTGCTACAGACTCAATTTGGACACCTAAAGCTCTTGGCTCATTAAGATTGTAAAGTCAAACTAGTCAGAGATAAAATCAATTAAGTTTGGCAAAATCACTTTTAAGGCGCTTTGTGTTTTTCCAATTATCACTACAAGTGCCCATAATGGATTATATAAAAAAGTGAGTATTTATGTACTTAAGTGCTTAATGTAGCCCATCTACATCTATCTTCAGCCAGGGCTGACAGTCATGATCCTCTCTGCACAGTAAACATGCCGGGGTACCATCAGCCTCCTACCTTGGCTCCATCCACACTGATAATCCGATAGCTGTTTCTTGTGCTGTCATAGAAGTAGGAAACAGTTACAGCCTGCTTGCTTGCGGGAACCCAGTTCTTCTTCGTGCTGGGGTCAATTTGGAAGACATGGGCTCTGGTGGTGAAGATGGGCTGTTCTCTGGAATAGGGAGGGACAGGAGAAATGGATGCATGAGTCTGCGGAAGATGAAATGTCCCAGAAGCCCAGCCTTGACTAGGCACGTTGAAAGCACAAGACAGAGAATGCCTGGCAATCCCCCAAGTGAAAAGGCAGAGCAGTGACGCTGCCGAGCCACAATCGAGCCTTGGGTACCTCTCCTTGGCATCACTAAGTGACATTCAGTGCCCTAAAGTTATTGCCGTAGCCCAGGAAGAAATTGGCTTTTTCATCCCCATATTATGCTTAGTACCCACCTTTTCCTCAAAATATTTATTTCCAGGAAAGGACACTTACATGCATTCTTTCTTTCCCCATCCACAAATTTTGCCAAAAGCAACAACAAGCCCCCCACAACTGGATTTCCTCCTGCTGTGAACCGCTACCTACAGCGGAGGTTCCTCTGTGAATGCACCAAGGACTCCAGTGACCTACAGGCATGGTATAATTACTGAAATATTAATCTCTATCCTTAGAATCCCACTGTTCTGGGGATGTGCATGAAAATTTCATCAGATTTAAAAACAGTCAATCATCCTGGGGAGGGGGAAAAGAAACACAATCAGAACCCTGTGTTGATATATCTCGCCTTTCAGTTCAACTCCCAGTGGATGACGTACTGCCCCTGACACCCTACCCCTAACACCAGCCCTTCTCAGATGCTTTTTCTCATCAAGAAAATTGTGCACAGGGTGGAGGGGTTTTGTTTTACTTTCAACACGTGACAATGCAAATCACACGTAGAAGCAAAGGAGATGCAGGACCAGAAGAACAAAACATGATACACGCAAAGTCACCTAGGTCACAGATCAGAAGTAAGACCTACTCAGAGGCCATAAAACTAAATTAGCTTCCAACTATACCTTTAATCCAAGTTTAGAAGTAGAAGTGAAATGCAAATGAAGCTCTACTGTGCTTTTGTATACATTTTTGTGCTTTTAGTTCTTAAAATCTACATTATATAATGGTCTGTATTAAGTGTACCACTCAATATATTCTTATCACATACCAAATATTATATCATGAATAGTTACACTTGACAGAATTACAACAGGATTCAAAAACAATTGTACTACAATAGAGTTACCACCCAAAAACGTTTACCACATGGAAACTGAAAAGGTTGCCAGGCTGAATTTTGCACAAAGCAAATGAAAAGAGGTAGGTGAAAGGTCAGAGAGATCTCTCACTCTCATATGCTATTTTTTCCTGTTTGTATAAATAATTCTCCTCTATTATTCTTGGTCTCATAGTTTTGGAATTATGTTTTTATGAAGATTTCTATAATCTTCAGCTCCTTGTATAACTACTTGTGCGTTTTTAGAACAGAACAATTTCAGGTACTGTATGTAGGAACTGTATCAAACCTCCCACATGGTCTTGATCATTGCAGTTAAATTAAAATCGAGGGGAGTAAATTTATTAATATCAAACAGATTAAGTGATTTAAGTGTAGAATTAGCTCAGAAAAGATGGAGTGAGCTTGCAAAGCCTCTTTGGAGAGAAAGATGGAGTGAGCTGCAAAGCAAGACCTCAGGAGGGAGAAAATGAAACAATGGTTTTCTCCTTGCAAGACATAGACAAAATTTTACATTTTCCCAGGGGCTGCCATACAGGTTTCTGGATGGACAGTTGTGCTGAACCCTGTAAAATACTTGTATGAATGAAACTGAACTTACAATGGGACTGTCATGTTACAGCTGTGAAAGAATAGCATCTGCTTCAGCTCTTCCTTATCAGTAACTCACTGAACCTGACCCTCATTTCACACCCTAAGATCAATGTCATCCTCAGCTGGGAGGAAAGAAGGGGCAGGTCTCTGCAACATTTTAAAAATATTTCCATCATTCATTACACAAGATTAGCAGCATTAACGCCCATGAAGGTCGTGGAGTTTGTAATAAGGAATGCAGGGAAGGGAAGTTTCCCCCAAGCTGCTTACTCTTTTACTCCAAAAATATCTACTTTCCCTGCATGTAGAATAATTTTGAATTTATTTCGCCTTTTACTTAGCTCTATATTTTTTGAGGATTCCACTAAGAATTGTTTTTTGCTAATGGTAATGTGACCTATATATTGCAGTCTAAACTTTCAGAAGTTTCCTCAAACAACTTTAACTCTGGTAACTCATCTTAGCAATACCAGAAAACACCGTTAAAACTATGCCTGGCCTCTTTGCAGCAGGAGCAGTAAGCATACAAAGTAAATCTGGAGACAACGAAGGTAGAATGAAGGGGAAAACTATCTATCTCAATTTTTTCAGGAGTCTTGTAGCAGCTAGTTTTGTCAACAGGAGCTCCATACGTGGATCCAAGTGGATAAATTAACAGATAATGAAGTTCAGAGCTTGAGATCGCTGTCCATCCATTCATGTGGGGCTTTTATTAAAAAGTAAAGGCAAAATCTAACTGTGTTTCTGATCCTTATGATTATTAAACAAAAAAAAGTGCATTTTGTCTTCCTGGGTGCAAACAGCAGCCCTATCACTCACAGTGATACCATGCTAGTTAAATTATTTTTTAAAAAAGGCAATGTGATGTGTAAACTTAAGCATTTTAACCCATTCAAGATAAGTGAGCTGTTGACCTTTCGTTGAGTCTCAAATTTAGAAAGACCAGCTGGTTGCTCTCCACATATGCCTTTGACCTTTCCACCGTAGGTGGTTCCACCAGGCAGCCAAGGTCCAGGATCGATTTTTGAGCCACTGGAGCATGCGAAGCGCCTCCAGAACACAACCTCCTGGAAGGATTTCCCAGTGTTGGCTCGTAATAATTAAGAGAAGAAGATGCATTTCTATGGCCATGCCTGCCCACTGCACTCCCTGCTGCCGAATGCACCTGGGATCCACCCCATGGCACCCAAACCCATCAGCAGGACCCATCAGCCAGCACTGCTGGCGCTGGCAGCCACTGCCACCATGCCTTCCCTGGCACCATGGTAGGTCTGCAAAGCCAACAGCGTTAACAACTGCAGTGGTGCAGCGTTTAACACGAGGGGAAATATCCTCCTTCATTGCATCCCAAACCCCTTTGACCTGTGAAGCACACACAGGCAACTATAAAACTGTGGCACTCAATTTTCAGATGCAACACTGAATTAGACACTGTCACAACACTTACCATGACCTTACAGAGCTCCAAATCGAGAAGGATTATTCTGTGTTACTTGCAACTTTGATGTTAAAGAAAGCACTTGACTGATAGAGGAATGACTTCATTCCAGACACCAGGATTTCTTTCCTTTTCATTTTAACAGAGGTTTATCAAGTTTTATGCTTAAAACAACAGCAATCCTAAATTGGAATTCCCACAGTACATCCTGCGTCGTTTGATGGCTGAACCCCTGTAAGCTGCTTGTTACACGGGACTGCCAGTTTGCCCAGGGAGGCAGAGAGCAGCCAACCAGCCAGGCTGCGAACTCGTATATCAGAAGACAAAGAGAATTTATGAATGTTTAAAATCTCATTAATTTTAACCAAAGTTGTTAATGCTTGATTAAATACTTTTTTTTAAAAAAAAAAAAAAAAACCTGTTTAAAAATCAATCTGACAGTAACATCCACTGTTTAGAGTAAAGCTGCTTGAAATGTAGCAAATGGAGACCTAAATTATAGCTAATAGTTCTTTGTTTAATAATGCAGATTAAGACAGAAAATGCACTTTGATAAGCTTTTTAAATTATTAAATATGGCCAGCATGTTTTATAAATATGACTGTAATTTTCAAGTCACAGTTTTACGCATTTTAGTTGACTTTTAATTTCCATCCTTATGCCATGTGAGACAAATCTCAAGTAAAAAGCAATCATTCTCCATTAATGTAGAAATAAATCATTAACCTTTTCTGAAGAGTTTAAAAAAAAGCAAAAACTAAGGCTCTGGAGCTAAGTAACTGTATCCACAGCTGTGCGAGACCAGACGTATTTTTCTGGTTAATACATAACCATGCCAAATTTTACAAGTGTGTGAATAGCTGCAAGCCATGTGTTTTATATTACCCTTCCTAATCAACGGGAATGAGCTCTCACTTAGAAAAAGTTCAAATTATTTAATTCAAAGTTCCTTGTTTATCATTTGAATCATGAGCACAACCAGTGATTTAAATCACTTCAGCTGTAAACACTCTTTGCTGACTGTCAGCCAGCACCGTAAGGGCTGTGGGATATTGGGATGGAGCCGCGGTACAGCAAGCCCCACCTGGGAGAGCCCCAGACCCTGGACCTCAGCCACACGTTGGTCTGGCTCCGGTTCCGAACAAGACACTGATGATGCGAACACTTCTGTATTTGAGCAATCTTTTTGGTAATACGCACAACACAGTGACTCGTGTGGGTCCCTGCAGGACCAGCACCCAAGTTCTTTTAAACATGCAAAGTGTCTGAGGCACATAAGGTGGACACAGCACTGACCTAGTTGTAAATAGAACAAAGCAGCTCCTTTACTTGTTGCAGGATCTGGAACATCAAACATATTTGTGACACAAGCTGAAGTACTCCACCAGAGGCAAACCCACTACTTGCACATTTTGATAAAACTTTTAGTAACAGATCACATAAAATTCTTCCTGAAGAGGATTCCTAGTTTACAGGACAGGATTATTTGTGTTCTCCCTACACTAACACTAGACAGTTTTGTACTAACTGTCTAATTTACCAATTCAAATGAATACTTTTTTTTAAGGATACATCCTCATACAGTTGCCGTTTGGTGGAGGATGCACATGCCCCCAGACAATGTGTCAGAGTAGAGTTTTTGGAACGTGACGCTTCCTGCTACAGGCCAGCTTCATGCACACGCTGAGGTTTATGCTACCTGACAGCGCCAGCAGATCGGCGGTGTTTGCCATAACAACTATTAGATAATGAGGAACTTTCAGGAAAAAAGAGCAGGTATGAATGCAAAATCCTACATTGTGACATACCCCCCCACACTACTGGTCATGATACAAAAACTTGTATTTGGCTCAACGCAACATGATAAACTTGGTGTCAATTGTTATTTGGATTGAGCTTCGCTACTACTGCCTGACAGTGCAATAAAAAGAACTAATCCTTTATGTATATCTTCACATGTAATGTAATTTGGAGTGCCATTTGGATTTATTTATGATAATTCAAAAATTAGCAACGTTGCTAAAGAGATGAGTGCTGTTCCCACACCACCCCTCCCCATGCGCGCCCGACTCTTCCACTGGGCCCCCTGACAGCCGCCCTCTCCTCCCATGCAAAGGCGGGATGGTGACAACGCCAGCTCCCAAAGCCACTGAGCATTATCTGTGCCTCTGACTTCTTAAATATCCATGCACAGTCCCAAAGGCTAAGAGCACATTAGTGAGGTAAACACATGCCTTCGGTTCCAAATAAAATTGAATGAATCCCTCCTGCATCTTGAAAGCGGCAAGCTCTCCAGTCACTCCTCCACAACCCCAGAAGTCACCAAATGTCCCCCTTCATAGAATCATAGAATGGTTAGGATTGGAAGGGACCTTAAAGATCATCTAGTTCCAACCCCCCTGCCATCAGCAGGGACATCTTCCACTAGATCACGTTGCTCAAAGCCTCATCCAGCCTGGCCTGGAACACTTCCAGCGAGGGGGCATCAACAACTTCCTTGGGCAACCTGTTCCAGTGTCTGACCACCCTCACAGTAAAGAACTTCTTCCTAATATCTAATCTAAACCTGCCCTCCTTCAGCTTAAACCCATTTCCCCTTGTTTTGTCATTAACTGCCCTTATTAATTGCCTTTCAGCTGGCAGCAGTGCTGGAACCAGGGGTCCCCTGCGTGTCTTGGGCTGTACAGCTGCCCTGCCAGGCTGCTGCTTCCTTGCCTTGAGTTTACTGTTGCATGGTGGGCCCTGAGTTCAAGGATGGAGATTTTTCTCTTCTTTGAAATACTCACCTTGATGAAAGTCCAGGCAAGTAATGATGCCTAGAAGTCACTTGTGAAAATACAGTTTCATCTACCTGTAACACTACTTATTTGTTCATACATGCATATCTCAAAGTTCTCAAAGCAACCAACCCCTCTCCCTGAAATACCACAATCCAAGTAAAGGCAGACCTCTGATGCAGGACTTAACGGCCGCGGGGAGAAGTTACAGTTCACAGTAATTAGCACACCGGTTGCAGTTTATACACAAAACTAATCTTTGTCCAAAAAGAGAAAAGAGAGTCCACAATCCTCCAGGCTGTTAACTCTACATAATGAACGCTCATGGCATCTTGGATCAAATGATGGTGGTGAAACACTGGCACAGGTTGCCCAGACAGGTGGTAGAAGCCCCATCCCTGGGACCATTCAAGGTCAGGTTGGACAGGGCTCTGAGTAACCTGATCCAGTTGAAGATGTCCCTGCTCACTGCAGGGGAGTTGGACTAGATGACCTTGAAAAGTCCCTTCCAATCCCAACTATTCTATGATACTTTTGAGGAAGTGGAAAACCACACAAATCAGCTTCTTAACGATGACCGAGGATTAAGCTGCGGGACCCCTCCTCGCCTCACCGCACACACTCCAGTCAAGACAAGTGCATCCCCCTTACACTTGCCACAGACAAAGCAAATTCAGCTGTCTCAGCCCAGCTCCCTAAGATCCTGTAACCTCAACATCCATCACTGCCAGTTCACATCCCAGGGTCAGGGACCAGGACGGCAGGCTGGGCCCCGTCTGCATGGGCAATATGCTGAGCTGGGGGAGTCGAACGCTAAACGTGAGCATTTTACAGATGTTGTAACAGCAAACTGGCATTATGAAAGCAGGCAGCTTGCTCCCTTCCCAGATTGGCGTATGCTAATTAATCCAGGTCAGTCAGATCTCATCAGCTGCGACAAGCAGGTTTGGGTGCCGGCTGCCAGTGTACACAACCGGCAGAAGGGAAGAGTGTTTCAACTTGCAAGGGTGAAAAACTCATAGCATGAAGCAAGCAGGTGGGTAATGGCTCCATTTTACACCTGAGGAAACAGCCATCGACAGTGAGATGGCATCCCAGGATAACAGAGCCAGTAGCAAGCCTGGCAATAAAATTAAATCGCCTCATTTCCTCTCTGTAGCTTTGCTATCGCTATCATTGCAGGGCAGTTTTATACCAGATCTTCCACCCAGGGAAGTTTTTGACTACATTAATTTAAAAGGCTAAATCAGCAGCTGAATATTCACTGCTCAACAAAAGAGACTATTGTAAAAATGAACAGACTTTACAGACCAGAGAGAAGTTATCAGTGGTTTTAATAACTGCTCCTACGTAATGTGGTGGCAGATGGGAGAGGATGCCAGCCCTGCAAACCACCTGCCTGCAGCCAAGCACCAGTAGCTGGATGTGGGTCTGCCCAGCACACCTCAGCCAGCTGCTCTCCACAGACCTGGGCAGCTCCTGCTTGTCCTGCAATGCAAATAGTCCTCCTCACACAGGTGTTTCCATAGCAAAAATTATTTGGAAGGATGAGAAGAAACCCTGAGCAATACAGAGCAGGAAAGATGAGCGCAGAGAGAAAAGGGAGGCCTTAATATCTGTTATAAACAAAGGATGGGAAAACTGGCCCAGAGTCATAGGCTGGGCTACATGGGGACAACTGCACTAGGTTTTTGCTCTTCTTTTTTTCTTTCTGTAAAAAAAGAGGAGGCACCTCTTAAACTGCATTTGCCAGTACTCTGCTAACCAAGCCCTGCGCTCCTGGGGGATGTTCTGCTGCAGGGTGGAACTGTGGGTACTTCGGAGGATACAGCAAACAACTTGTTAAAAACCCACACAAGCCAAGACAGAAACTACACCATCCCTAAAAGAGGAGAAAACAAGAAAGAGAAACAGTTGTTTTCAAAGTATGATTTACTTAAAGTCCTTCTTTTCAGTCTTTCAGTTGCTGAAAATCCTATTTTGTAGGCAGACCAATCTCCTCACGATGAGGTTGAAAAGAAGTGCTGAATCTGGCAGCAGCTCTAATCTAGGGCAAGGTTGTGCAACTTGTTCAAATAATCACAGTCATGATTCTCTGGTGTCCACTTTATACTAGATTTGGTATCAATTCACCTGCAGAAATATATGAAATTCATGCAAAAACCCCATCTTTTTAGCTCCCTTCTTTAACAGGCATTATTATTTCCATAGACAGAATGTAATTAGCAAAAGTGCTCCTCGCATTTGTAGGAAACATAATAGTTCCAGTTACTTAGACCAAAAAAAAGAAAAAGAAAAACCTAGCTAGCTAAAGAAGAATTTTCTCTTAAAAGCACAGACGTTAATTAAACTAATTTTTGATTTGCAGCTGAGTAAGTCCAAAAGAATAAATCTTCAGGACAAAAGCTCTCAGTATGAAAATCATTGTAACATCTCTGAGATCTCACAAAACCATTATGCCTTTATAAAGTCAATACACAAATTAAAAGGCTTAACTTGGGCAAGGAAAAAATTCACACTTTATTTTTGGGTTATCTCCAGATGGCTATTAACCTTTCAAGACACTGTGAATAAACACCCATACAAGTGACAGGAACTGAGAGGACCTTGAACGAATCCTCCACAGGTAGGGTTATTTATTAGAAAAAAACAAGCTGAGGCATGTGTGTGTGAAACGGGCTGTGTCACTCTGATTACTTCAGAGATTTTTCTTGAGAAGACACTGAAAGAGGATCTATAATTTTGCACCCCCACTAATGTTCACACGGCTTTCCATTTGCATACAGATAAATTTAAAGCCTATTAACCTGAAAAAAGTGCTTGTACTCCGTTTATCCCCATCCTGCCCTTGTTGACAAATGAGGCTGCATAAAGAGACTCCCAAAACGTTCCTGTTTCTCTGCACTGGTTAAAAATGACATCCCCTGGGTTCACCCCAGCTCTAGAAGAGTTAATGCTTTTAGCACAGCCTCCTCCGTGGCACAATGTTTGCATTGTAATATTTCAGCGTGAGATTGCCATTGTAAATTGAAAGTGTAAATCTGGGAGTAGAGAGCACAAGCGTGTAGGGGGAGAGAGAGCAGCCGCCCCCCGCGCCACGCCCGCTGCCAGCGGCCCCCACCCAGGCACAAGCCCAGGAAACACCGGCTGTGTGACAACTCCCGGGCTCTGGCTCACGGACCTGAGCGCGTGCCCCAAAATGTACCCCCTGCAGCTGATGTTAGGAAGGATGAAGCACCGATATGCACTAACCTTGCATTTTACATGTTGGGGGCTGCTCTGGAAAGCTCCTGTTGAGACCCTCTGACACAGGGCTGGGAGTCTTGAGCAGGAGGGACCCCACAGGATCTCATTCGGTGGGGTGTGTGGGGCTGAGCCAGCCCAGGGGTAGCCCATGTGCAGGAAACACTCAGCTCACCCCCACGGGGCACACACCAGCCGCTGCTGCTGTTGGAACAGCACAACCCAACCTGAATGAAACCGCAGCTCTGCAGCTCTGTGCCACCAAGAATTTTTTCACGCACAAGTAAAATACCATGGGGGTTGGTTGGTTTGTCTTACGAAGGAGAAATAAGGAGCCAGTGTACAGATCTGAACTGCATCAAGTTCCTCGAGCACCATCCAAAACAAGAGGCAGGGATCCTCAGAACCCTCATCTTCCAGCAAGCACTGCCCAGCAGCCCCTAGCACTCCTGGGTCTCCTCACCCCACACCAGACATCATACACAACTACAGTTAGCATTGGTGAGAGATGATCAAAGAAGAGAAAATAATGTAGCTACAATTTTGGAGGAAGAAAGTAATTTATTTTGCATTTGTAAACCAGCAGGAAAATCCGTCAGCATGCTAGTGGAGTCTTTATTATTAACTCTTTGCGCCATGTCTTCTGTGTGACAGAAGGCTGAGGATAGTTTTGGTGTTTATTTAAAAAAGGAAGAGATTAAATGTCAGAGGAAACATGACCAAAATACATTGTACCTACAAACAGAAGATTGAAGTGAAAGACCACATGTGTGTTTGTGTATGTAAAACTCACTGACACCACTAGGGCAGCATCTTTATGTTTAGGACTTTTTCTCCTCCCATGCTATAAGAACTGGCATGACAGATGAGGTTATCTTCACACAAAGAAATCTGAAAAGTTGATTTTAATCAGTAGCATAATCAAAGCCTCACTATTGCAAAACAATATGATTAAACACTCCATTATTTCACATTGCCACAGAACTAAGCAGATCCTTGGAGGGAGTACTTTTGTGCACTAATCCATGCATGTAATTATCGATATGCTTTCCCATACCCTATTCAAATGCTCTCCCCTGAGGCTTTTCTTCCACTTACACTAGGGAAAAAAAAAAGCCAATCAGTTCAGTTTAAAGAACAGGTTGTGTAACTCTTTTTGATCTACTGCCTAAAAGATCAAATAAGGAATTCTACCAACCATAACATCAGAAGAAAACTATAGGGCTTTGCTTGTCCCAGTGACCACCAGCACGTGCAGGCAGCACAGGCAGGGCACGGCGTGTGCCCTGTGCCAGTACACGCTGTGACTGGAGATGCTGCCAGAGCACCTGGGCTAACAGAACACTTACACCCAAGTGCTTTACTAGACTCCAAGAAAAAGGGTGCCAACAGATGGCTTAATACAAGGATGCATGCCTTTAATGCAACTTAAGCATGTAAAAATTAAAAGCAATTAAAGAATAAGCACTTTACTGTGTAAGAGATTAGAAAGATGCAAACCAATGCCCACACTGGGTTTTCAGTACATGTATCAACCTGCCCGTGCTGAGAGCTGGCAGCAGCACTGCCATGTTTAAACAGATTTGTTGCTACCAGCCTCCTTCTAGAGCAAGCCATCTAGAAGACAAAAATCAACAAATGTAGTCAAGAGCACCAAAGACAGTGTATTAAAAACAGCAAAGAGAGGTTCCAGCACAAGCACATCCCCTGTGCTCATAGCCAGGAACCCCACAGTTGCAGTTGGGAAAGGGCAAGGTGTCAGGCAACAAAGGAACAAAGCTAAAGCAAGCATCATTCCCCACTCAATGCAATTTAAATTAGCCTATCTAGAAAAAAAATCAGATTTCCATTTTCTAGTGATTTTAATAGACTAATAGAATCAACAACCAGGGTATTTTGGTTGCTGCTAGCACACAGGCAGCACCTCTCTAAGGAACTGGGGGACATGGTTCTTGAAACTAATGTATTTACTAGCAACCAATAAGACCACAGAATGACACATTTCTTCTGCTTGAAGTTAAAAATGCAAAGGAAATTTTAAACATTTAGAAGCTAATGTTATTCACTTTAATCTTTAAAAATATAACACCATCTGTTGCCATCAGATTTACAGTACAGATCTCAGATATGTACATCTCTTTGTTGATATAAAAAGCTGTTAGCAACCCCAGTGCAAAAGTGAAGATCCTCTGGTTATCTCTCGAGCTAGAAAAACTGCTAAATCTGAAAAACTTAACCAACAGGTTATTAATGAGAAACAAAGTATCTACAAAACAAAAAACCACTATTCCCCTCGCCACAAAAAACCCCATACCAGTAAAAATGCAAAACTAAATGCAATGCAGCTAATATTGGGATAAACTTATCCCAGAAATTCCTGAACCTCATCAGCCACCTATTTCTGAATCCCACAGTCCTGCTCCCTCGGCACATCCAATTTCTGCACACCAGTGCCTCCAACTTCGTGCAAGGTACAGGTTATACAAAGTGTGGGCTATGGGAGGATTTAATTTCAAGTATCAGCATTTATCATGCAATGCAGGTTCCATAAATACAGGCTATACTGCAAATATGCAAAAAAAATTACAATCTAATGTCAGCAGAGTCTCAAAAATTAGTGTGGGCTGGCTGAAAATTTGTAGAATAAACAAAACATAGCACACATTCTTATTATAAACTTATTATACAAGATGATACGTAAAACTAAACAAAAAGTTCAAGTTATTTTCTGGATATATGTTAGCTGTTACAAATCTAACCCAAGTTTTAAGGATAACAGTCCTGAGCGGCCAGGCTAGGACATCCACCAGGGGCTAGATTTTCAGGAGCAGTTAAAAGTCAGATCCCTTATAGTGTCAGATTATTAGTAATTTTAAAATAAAAAAAGTCTTTGACCTTTTTTAATAAATAATATTCACTCTGCTGAAAAGCCATCTTCTCACTTTTCTGAAGTCAAACAAGAAACCTTGGAAGAATAAAATCTTACCCGTATGATGCTAATGATCACACTTCTCATGTTTCTAACATTTAGCTTTTTGTGCTTTGGAAGTTAATACAACACGAGAGGATTTAATAATATATTTTTCCCCTGTGACATACTCTGTCCTGCTGGTATTTCTTGATTGAAAGACTGCAAGTAAATCTGGCTTTGCCTTATAAAATTAAGCTCTACTAGACATAAAAATCCAATTAGTGCTACAAAAATTAAGGCATAACATTTCCCCAATCTCATTTACACCAATATAGACTTTTTTTTTTGCTTTTTGTCAAAGGTGGGACACAGCTGAACGATGTGATTTTTTCCTTCTAATTTATATATCGATTGTAACAAGGCCAGACAGGTAGGCCTATACAAGTGCTGATTCTGTCAGCAGCTAAAGTTGCCAGGACTGTGAATATTGTCACTTATAGATTGACAAATGGACTACATGGACTAATTGTATTTCAGCATCTCTGGACAGATGGCAAATCTTACAGCCATATGGTGATTATTTCCACTGCACTGAAGGTATATTAACACTTACCAAAATGTTTAAAGTGATGAGATGATCTAAAACAATTTTTCCATGAACTGGGATAAAAATGATGGACTCGGATGGGCTGGAATGCCAGGGCTGGGTTCTCTCCCAGGATTCCCATTCAGTGCAGGCTCGAGGGCCTGCGGGTATCGTGCAGTTATTGATGAAACCGGCTGTGTACGGGGTCCTCAGCTGGAGCACAGCAACGCTGTGATAGCCAGGGGATAACATGCCTCGTTTTAGCTATCCTGCCTTGCCCTTATTTAGTTGCTGCTATCTGCTGCTTGACAGGCCGGCTGCCCAGTGAGTTGGCAGCACTGATACATAGACTTTCTTTTCCTGGTATTTTTTTCCTAAATCCTCCTCTGCTCTCTTGTTGAAAACACATTGAAGTTGTTATTGTCCTGTTTTTAGAGGTAGGCACATAACCAGCCCTGGCCCATGCAAATGCAGTGGAGGACTGCCCAAACCGTGGACAGTAGGGTCTCTGATTACAGGTGCACTATATGCATTTAGCTGTCCCCACGTCTGCTCCTAAAAGAGGAATCAACTGGAAGAGGACAGAACTATGCCCCAGCAATCCTGTGAAACAAAACAAGCTGTCCAGATGGCAACCACAGGCTTGACCTGCTCACTGCTGATGGGATAAGCCATTGCTAAGTTCTGCAGTGCTACTTCAGCACGGTGCCAGTAGCTCATCTTATTTACCAAACACAAACAAAGCATTCGATGGATAATATGTCAGGCTGACAACACGTCCCAGATGACACAACCTGCTTACAGCTGCACCCTTTACTAATACTTTTGCTGTGGGGCTTCAAACCTTTTATGAGATTTATGCAGTTGTGAATTCACCCTTCAAAACAACTGCAAAGTATATGCAAGAGATCCTCTTCTGCTTTAAGTGACTGTTTATTTATACCAAACAAATGTGAGCAGTATCAGCTCATAAATTCTGGACAGATTTTTATGGTAGAATAAGAACCTATATTACACAATTTAAATCATTTTTTGCTTCATTTTCAGAACAAAATTCCAAACATTTATTTGTTTTAAAATAGGATATAAAAATCATGTCTTGTATTCTGCAGGAATTTGTTTTGAGTGCACTCTGATGGTAGGAGATTGATTCCTCACTAGTGGAAGCAGACACCTCTCTTGTTGGGGGAGAAAAAAGTTTATGTACCAGTTTCTCCTGTTTGCTGTAAGTAAATTATAGGAAGTCAAAAGCTAGAAACTGTACTCTTCGTAGTCCCTATGATCTAAAATTAGTGCCTGGTGTTAGCATGCAGAATGGATCAAGTACTCACTCAGCCACTGAGGATAAAGTGCCAACTGGTGAGAAATTCTTACTATGCTTTTTGCACATTCGCACTTTAGCACCGTAGGAATTAAATCGATCTGACTTTTAAGGCCTCTATTACAGATTTCTCTAAACAGTTTTCTTTTAGGAAGCTTTACTACCCCTGAACAGCAGTAAAACAGCACTTCAGTTGCCCATGTTTCCCCAGACAATGCCCAGTGTCCCCATGTTTTTCCATGTGCCTCCCCATCCAATGCTTTGACCCAGGCTCGGAGCTGCTGCTGCCCCGCGCACCGTCTGGGCTGTCCTCCCCATGGAGAACCACAGCAGCTCCAATGTCACTGTGGGCAAAGGAGGAGTGCCAAAAGGAGACAGAAAAAGAAAAGAAAGGGAGGAAAAGTAACTTAGATCCCAGGTGCAAAGTTTGTACCATCCTGTTTAACTCAAGGAAATTAGCCATTCTGTTAAGGAATAACAGGCAGCACTGAACCATCCCAAATGATTCCCAGTGGTTGTGTGTCTATTTTCTCTTCTGGCCAATAATTCAGAGGTCATCCTGTAAAGCAGCTGATGAGCACAAACTCTTTCCAGTACAACCTTATGTCACTTATGCTAATTCAACAGTTATTGCGAAGTGTGCTGCAAATCAGTGCAATGTTACTTTGATATTTCATGGGAGAAGCCTTACAGAGTTGCATAATACTGCTCTACCTCCTAAGGACAATGATGCCAATTCATAAGGCATGGAGGAAAGACCAAGCAGAGAATGCAAAGTGCATTACATATTTTGATTCCATTCCAAACTCTAAGCTTAAAATATAGACACTCTAACAACTTTTTCCCCATAGAATTTGAAATGCTAGTTTCTAACTCAATGGAGAAAAGTTCTTGCAAAGATCTGAATAATACATATGTGAGGTTACTGTTCCAAGACTGAAAAATTCAGAACAGACCTTCTCTGTAGAGGGAAAAGCAGGTAACCACAATTGCAAGAGAGGTGTTACCCCAGTCTTCACAAAGAGCTTGGTCCAGCTGAAGAAGGAAGCCCTTCCCGCAGCCCTCTGCAAAACCATAGGCTTCTCAAAGAAGTCTGGGGAGGCAAAGCAGGGCAAGAGAGATTGCAGGGAGCATGAGGCTGCATAGGACTAGGTCATTGAAAGCTGATGCATCTTCCATAATATGCAATTTTGAAGGTCCCAAAAACCAGATGCTCAGAACTTTCTGTCAAGGGAATGTCTTTGAGGATCGCACAGAAACTTTAAAGACATTTTTTGTCCTTCAGATCTCTCAAAAGACAAAGTGGAATTTCACATTACGCACAAACACCCATTCTCCTGCTCCAAAATACAGAGGAAGGAGGAAGAGGCACATAGGGGAAAGGAAAGCTCCCCAAGGAAGCATGGACTCACACACACTTCTGGGTCTGCCTAGGAGGTGAGCCTCCTTGTTTACCCCAAATAACTCCCAAAAAAACAGCTCCCTTTCTAGAATGTGGGATCTGACTCTTGCTCTGCAGCTACTGTGTTTCCTTGTAACTGAGATTAGAGACTCAAGCTTTTAATTGAATTTCCTTGAATTTGGGTGGGTGTAGTGAAGTGACAAATCCCTGTTCTCAGTTAAGCCAGTTTCTGTTAGTCTTGAAGAGGACCATAAACCAAATTAGACTCTTCTTTATGTATTAGCATTTTTAGAAGATACCTTAAATAAAAGTTTATAAAGACCACCTCTATAAAGAACAGGCAACAGAAAATCAGCTAACTCCTGTAAAGGACTACATAAGTGACAAACAGCTCTCAAACACAAAATAAAATAATAATGAAAAGAGAGAGCTCTCATTCACCTGTGTGCTGTAAAATTTTAGGCAACTAAATCTCCTTTATTGTTTCATAAAAGAATAAATTTCTTCCTATCCCAGCTAGAGGAGAAGAGATTATTATGACAATCATTGGATTATATGTGTACATAAATAGAGACCAAAGATGCTTTTATCTCCTCCTTGTACAACCAAGGGCAACAGTTGTGCCCTTGAGTGTACGTTATGCCTGTGAGCACACTGGGGCTGCCCTGTTTGGGCAGAAACCTCCTGGTAGGTCAGAAAGGAGTATTTCAACTTTGGGGCTACCAGGGGTTTGGACTACATGAAGGTGTAAGAGGTGGGGGCTTTACCTGGAGGGGCAGTGCATAGCTACATCCTGCTTAGAGATAGGGACATGTCAAGGCAGACAGGGGGACAACTATGCTGTTGCCATCTTTGCACCGACATCTGCACTACCTACCAGAACAGAGCTCCTGCCTCATCTTTATAGATCACCACCTCTGAAATAAACAATAATAAGGTGTCAGACTCTCCCCACATTTCTCACACATCCATCAAGCAGCCTGGAGCCCCAGCACAGCCCTGAGCACTGGCTGGGGACATTCTGCACACCTCATCT